>NC_134691.1:132698790-132791290 GCF_050947455.1 Rhinoderma darwinii | reverse complement strand
GGATGTCCACGGAAGACAACAGTGGTGGATGATCGCAGAATCCTTTGCATGTTGAAGAAAAACCTCTTTACAACATCTAATCAAGTGAAGAACACTCTCCTGGAAGTAGGTGTATCAGTATCTAAGTCTACCATAAAGAAAATACTTCATGAGAGCAAATACAGAGGGTTCACCACAAGGTGCATACCATTAATCTGCCTCAAAAATAGAAAGGCCAGATTAGACTTTGCCAAACAACATATAAACTCGCCATGCGATTGCGAGGTGACGATAGTTTTTATGGCAGCCAGGGGCCTAACAAAGGCCCCCAGGTCAGCCTTTAGTGTGTCTGTTAGGCCATACACTGACAGTCAATAATACACTGCAATACAGAAGTATTGCAGTGTATTAGAAAAGCAATTAAATGATCGCATAGTGTGAAGTCCCCTAGTGGGACTAATAAAAAAAAGTTTAAAAAAAGTTTAATAAAGATTATAATAAATAAATTGAAATCCGGAGTAAAACAAAAAAGGAAAAACCTGCTTTTTCCCCTTGCAAAATGATTTATTATGAAAAAAAGTAAAAAAGTTACACATATTAGGTATCGTCGCATCCGTAACGACCCCAACTATAAAACAATCACATTAATTAACCTGCACGGTGAATGGCATAAAAAATAAAATAAAAAACAATGCCAGAATTGCAGTTTTCTGTTCATCCTGCCTTTAAAAAAAATGTGATAAAAAGTGTTTAAAAAGTTGCATGTACTCCAAAATGGTACCAATGAAAACTACACTTCGTCCTGTAAAGTAAGCCCTCTTACAGCTATGTCAGCAGAAAAATAAAAAAGTTATGGCTCTTAAAATATGGTGACACAAAAATAAATAATTTTGAAAAAAAAGTGGTTTTGCTGTGTAAAATTTGTAAAACATAAAAAAACTATATAAATTTGGTATCACCGCAATCATAACGACTTGCTGAATAAATGTATTTTGTTATTTATACCACATAGTAAACAGCGTAAATTTAAGACGCAAATAAAAGCTAAATTTTAGTTATTTTCAATTACCCCACCCAAAAAGTTAATGAAAGTTAATCAATAATTTATATATACCCTAAAATGGTGCTATTAAAAAATACAACTTGTCCAGCAAAAGAAAACAAGACCTAAGGCCCTATTCACACAACAGGGATTCCCGGCCATTTTTGAAGGGCCGTCACATGAACAATTAACCCCAAATGGGGCTATTCACACGGCCGATTTTTTGAAGTCCCGGTTAACCGGGCCGTCAAAAAATGAGGCATGCCCTATTTTCGGTTGTTCTCCCAACCACACGGCTCCCATAGAAGTTCATGGTGCCGTGTAAAGCACGGCTGTCCCTAGGATGTGATCCGAGTGACGGCCGAGCTTTTTGCCGCTCGCTCCCTTCCCCTCCTCACAGTGCAAAGTGCATGTGAGGAGGAGGATATTGTTTGGCTCCCTGTAGGAGCGGAATCCCTAATCCCTAATCCCCGGCCACAGAGTTGTCCATATATGGACAGTCACATCAGGGACTTCTCCTGGAGCCGGATCACCGGCCTCTGCGTCGGCCGCTGTGGCCGGGGATTCTGGTTCAGGGGTAGGGGACCTCTCCAGGAGAAGTTCCTGATGTCATTGTCCATTTATGGACAGTGAAGTCAGGGACTTCTCCTGGAGCGGAATCTCCAACCAGAGTGCCACAGTGGCCAATGATTCGGCTTCATGAGAAGTCCCTGACATCACTGTCCATATATGGACAGTGACGTCAGGGACTTCTCCTGGAGCGGAATCACTGGCCATGGCATCGGCCGTTGTGGCCGGGGATTCCGCTTCAGAAGTAGGGGACCCCTCCAGGAGAAGCCCCTGACGTCATTGTCCATATATGGACAGTGACGTCAGGGACTTCTCCTGGAGCGGAATCCCCGGCCACAGCTTCCACAATGCTGTGGACGGGGATTAGGGATTCTGCTCCGACAGGGATCAAAAAAATCTCCTGCTCTTCACATGCACTTCGCACTGTGAGGAGAAGAAGAGAGCGAGCAGCAGAAAGCACAGCTGTCACTCGGATCACATCCAAGTGGCAGCTGTCCTTTACATGGCCCCATAGACTTCTATGGGAGCCATGCGGCTGGGAGAATGGCCCAAAATATTCCATGTTTCATTCTTTGGAAAAAAAAATCGGCTGTGTAAATAGCCCTATTTGGGGTCTATTATTTCCTACTGCGGCAGTGTGACGGCCATTCAAAAAAACATCCGTCACATGGCCGAGAATTCCTGTCGTGTGAATAGAGCATTATACAGCTTTGTCGACAGAAAAATAAAAAAGTTATAGATCTTTGAATGCGACCATGGAAAATCTTAAAAAAAATTGCTTGATCATTAAGGTTTAAAATACCTTTTGGTATTAAGGGGTTAAGGATGAATTATTAAATGATAAATAGTAAAGCAATATAACTGTTACTGAGGCTAATATACATTATACATTTTTTTTTACTATGGGGTTCTATTGGCGAAGTATGCCATGTACGCCTAAACAGTGGGATACGCCGCAGCCCTCTGTTATACGGATGTAGCCATCTTTATCTTGACTCTGATAACTTGCTGCAGCGTGATATCTCGCTACTGTCCGAACTGCCACAGGTACCCTATACGAACTATAGATCTAGAACTATAGACTTTGACCTGCGTCCTGTTGGCCAGCTGCCATACCGCCAAGATGGTACGGCCCAGTGGGTCCACGAACCCTTCGCGACAGTAAGCTCAGGCCATGGACCCTGCTGGTCAATCCAAGACCATGACAACGTCACAAGAGATGCGGGCAGATTTGCTGGATCTCCAGTCTCGACAGGACCAACTCCTCCAAGCTTTGAACGCTCTCATTCGTCAGCAGGAAGCAAGAGCTGCCGTTCCTCCACTATACCTCCTGGCAGTGTTGATCCTCAGTCTACACCTCCTGGCAGTGTCGACCCGCGTTTTTCTTTGCCACTTCCGGACCGCTATGAGGGAGATGCAGGTTCCTGTCGTGGATTTTTGAACCAGTGCCAGATCCATTTCAGCCTGTGTTCCAGGACATTTTTATCTGACGGCGCCAGGGTTGCATTTATCATTTCTCTCCTCACCGAAAAGGCTCTTGCATGGACGAACCCTATCTGGGAGAGACAAGGATCTGAGACCCGTGACTTCCAATCCTTTCTCCGGACCTTTGCATGGTATTTGAGGAGCATGGATGGGCCTCATCTGCAGCAGCTGCCTTGTTTAAACTTCGCCAAGGAGACACCTCCAAGAGTGAGTACGCCATCCACTTCCACACCCTGGCAGGAAGAACTGTTGTGGAACAATGAAGCTCTGGTGGCGGCATTCTGGAATGGATTGTCCCCTAGGATTAAGGACAAACTTGCCGCTCGAGACCTGCCATCTACCCTGGATGACCTCATCCTTCTGTCCGCCCGGATTGACATACGGATCCGAGAACGCCTCCAAGAGGTTCGTCGGGTGGGAGACCCTCCTAGTCTGGGACCTACTTTGCAGCAACCACTGCTGTCCTTAGATGTCGATCCTGCTAAGGAATCTGTGATGATGGACCGGGGTAAGCTATCCACCCAGGAGAGACAACGCAGACGCACTTCGGGACTTTGTCTCTATTGCGGCCTCGGTGGCAATTTTGTGTGCCTGTGTCCCCTAAAGCCCCAAAGCCTAGGGTTGCTAGGAGTGACAACCCTGGGTAAAAAAGGACTTTCATCCAAATTGTCCATACCAGCGACCATAGTGTCCGGCGAGAGAATGCATCAGGTCTCTACGTATCTGGACTCAGGATCCGCGGCTAATTTCATCCGTAGAGACCTGGTGGACCTTCTTCAGTTGCCTACCACCCCTATGGAGAGCCCGTTGACAATTGCTTCTGTAGATAGTCAACCCCTGCCTAACCCAGTTGTTGCTGTGACCAAACCACTGAGGTTCCAAGCAGGGGCCCTCCACTCCTAACTGCTGTCGTTCTATGTCCTACCCAGAGCCGTTGATCCTGTGTTGCTGGGCCTGCCTTGGTTCCGATTGCTTGCCCCAGTCCTGGACTGGAACTCTGGAGAGGTTCTCCAGTGGGGCCCCGAGTGTCACAATCGTTTCCTGGGACAGATTCGTTTGGCTCAGCCTCCTCTGCCTCAGTCACTGGCAGGATTGCCGAGTCATTTTGCTTCATTTGCAGAGGTCTTCAGCAAGAAAGAGGCGGAGACACTGCCCCCACATGGGGCGTATGACTGTCCTATCGAGCTGGTTCCTGGTGCTTCCCTTCCCCATGGCAGGGTATACCCTCTCTCTCTGCCAGAGACTCTGTCTATCTCCGCCTATATTAGAGAGAACTTGGAATGGGGCTTCATACGCAAGTCTTCCTCCCCAGCAGGATCCGGGTTCTTCTTCGTCAAAAAGAAGGATGGTTCTCTTCGTCCCTGTATAGACTACCGGGGTCTTAACCACATCACGTTGAAAAATAAGTATCCATTGCCATTGATCTCAGTATTATTGGACCGTATACGTGGTGCCAAGATCTTTTCCAAATTAGACCTGCAGGGGGGCTTACAACCTAATCCGGATTCGCCAGGGTGACGAATGGAAGACTGCATTTAACACCCGGGACGGACACTATGAATAGATAGTAATGCCCTTCCAGGAGTTTGTGAATGACATTTTCCGTGACCTCCTTTATGTTTGTGTGGTAGTCTATCTTGATGACATGTTAATTTTTTCTCCAGGTCCTATGACGCATCGGAAACATTTTTACAGACAGTTCATCCCAAACTTCTCTTCACTAACATTTCCTATCTCTAACCTCACCAAGAAGGGCATGAACGCCAAGCTGTGGACTCCTGAGGCAGAGTCCGCATTCAATACCCTGAAGAGTGCCTTCACGTCAGCCTCTATCCTCCATCTTCTAGACGTTTCCCTACAGTTCTCGTTGGAGGTGGACGCGTCCTCTGTCGGTGCTGGTGCACTCCTGTTCCAGAGAGGGTCCAAGGGCAAGTATAGGGTATGTGGATATTTCTCTAAGCTCTTCTCTTCCGCAGAACGCAACTACTTGATTGGGGATCGAGAGTTACTGGCCATCAAATTGGTCCTGGAGGAGTGGAGACATCTACTAGAGGGCGCAGCTCACCCCATCCTGATTTTTACGGACCACAAGAACCTCACCTACCTCCAGAACTGTTCTTTGCCAGGTTCCAGTTTGAGCTCCATTATCGCCCGGCTGACAAGAATGTGAGAGCCGACGCCTTATCCAAGTCTTTCGAGATGGAGGACACTATGGAGATGCCCCAGAACATTATCGACCCGTCCTGTATTGTTTCAGTCCATCCACTGCAAGTTGGGGACATCCCTCCAGGGAAAACTTTTGTGCGCATGGCTGACCGAAGGAGAGTCCTCCGCTGGGGACATGCCTCAAGACTGGCAGGTCACGCGGGAGAACGGTAAGACCCGGGATTTGATTGCCCGTCATTTCTGGTGGCCCACGCTGCCCAAAGATGTTATGGACTTTGGTTCCTCCTGCTCTGTGTGTGCAACTAACAAGGTCGCTCACTCCAGACCTGCTGGTCTGCTCCAGCCATTGCCTGTGCCCGATGCTCCCTGGCAGTATATAGCGATGGACTTTATTACGGACCTGCCTCTCTCTGCCGGATGCAGCACTGTCTGGGTGGTCGTGGATCGATTTTCAAAAATGGCCCACTTCGTTCCTCTGACCGGTCTTCCGTCTGCTCCTCAACTGGCCAAACTGTTTATCCAGCACATCTTCCGCCTGCACGGCTTACCGCAGCATATTGTGTCTGATCGGGGGGGGGGGGGGTTCAGTTCACCTCGAGGTTCTGGAGAGCCCTATGCGGACTTCTAGGTGTGAAGTTGGACTTTTCCTCAGCCTACAATCCTCAGTCCAATGGACAGGTTGAGAGGATCAATCAAATCTTGGAGAACTACCTGCGTCATTTCGTCTCTAGGCAACATGATGACTGGGTACTGTTGCTCCCGTGGGCTGAATTCTCCTACAACAATCATACCAGCGAGTCCACAAGGAACACTCCGTTCTTCATAGTCCTTGGCCAACACCCACAAATACCTCTCCCGGTTCCTGATTCATCCAAGGTACCAGGGGCTGACGCGGCCTTCAAGGACTTTCTACAAGTTTGGCGACAAACTCGATCCTCCATCCTGCTGGCAGTGGATCGTATGAAACGGAGGGCGGACACAAGGAGAAGAGAACCACCTCAGTTTCTTCCTGGCACAAAGGTCTGGCTGTCCTCCAGGAACATTCGACTAAGAGTACCGTCATGCAAGTTTACTCCCAGGTTCCTCGGACCATTTGAGATTCTAAAACAAATCAACCCTGTCGCCTGTAAACTTCGGCTGCCTCCTACCCTCAAGATCCCCAACTCCTTCCACGTATCCCTCCTGAATACAGTGGTCCTGAACCGCTACACCAAGACTCCTAGCCCTGTGGCTGTCGCCAGCGGCCCTTCAGACAACTTTGAGGTTCAAGAGATCCTGGACACCAAAAGAGTGAGAGGAAAGACCTTTCATTTGGTGGATTGGAAGGGATTTGGTCCTGACGAGAGGTCTTGGGAGCCAGAAGAGAACCTTAATGCTCCTGCTCTTCTGAAAAAATTTCTCTCTCGCTCTGGTCCCAAGAAGAGGGGGCGTAAGAGGGGGCATACTGTCATGTCCATGGCTGCGGGCTGTCATCTCCGTTTCTCCCCTGACAGCCGCAGCCACGAGTCGGCAAGCGCTGGCCCCAGCCTCCACCTCAGGAGAAGCCAGCGCTCGCGTCTACTCGCCAATGCCGGATCCCGTAGGGTGCGCACGCACGCTCGTGCCCACTCTTAAAGGGGCAGCGGGCGCACCGGACCTCGTTCCTGACCTTTGACCTGTGAGTACTCTGTTTCCTGCTCCCAGTGGTTTCCTGTTCCTGTTTCCTGTTCCTGTATCCTGAATCTAGTGTCGTGCTTGCTGTAGTCGTGCTGTGCTATATTCCACGCCTGACCTGCCTCTCCACACCTGACGTCCACCTGCTGCCAAGTTCCTGCCTAGCCTGCCTCGCTACTGTCCGAGCTGCCACAGGTACCCTATACGAACTATAGACTTTGACCTGCATCTTGTTGGCCAGCTGCAATACCGCCAAGACGGTACGGCCCAGTGGGTCCACGAACTCTTCGCGACAAACAATCTGAAGGGAACCTGAAAAGAGTAAAAATGTAGGAGATTTAAGAGAGATAGGACAGAAATAATAAGGCACATGTATACCATGTTATAGTTATTTAGTTATAAAGGTTCTTCCATCCGTTTTTAGGAGTCAATAAGCTTGCTGCTAAAACTATAATTAAGTCCTCCTTCACATCTGCATTGGAGGCTTCATTAGGGGTCTCCGTTGCAGATGCGGCCGAGATTACAAGAGACAATAGCGTAGCATGCTGCACTATTGTCTCCGGTAAAACCAGGGACACGCCGACGGAAAGCTGGCGGAACCCATTAAAGTCAATGGATTCTGTCAGCAGCCGGTGGTGTCCGTCGTGCAATGGAACAGTTCCTTGCTTCTGGAATTTCCTTGTTCTGTTCCTCTGGCAGAACAATGGAATGTCACAACACAGGTGTGAACATAGCCTTACACCAAGTTAACATACATTTGTTTAAATTGAGGCACATGTGGTTAACTATGCACCATTTTTAATGACAAAATACAGTCCTCACTAAGTCTCTCTCATACTTCTGCTCTAATATTTTTAGTGCAGTGGAGTCAGGCTTTAAAGACAATGGACCAAAAGGAATCGCAATGTCTGAGTAAGGGTATGTTCACACGAGGGCGTCCGTTACGGATGAAATTACGGGGATGTTTCAGCCTGAAAACATCCCCGTAATTTCAGCCGTAACGGCATGTGCAGGCGCTTGAACGCCGCGTCCATTACGGACATAATTGGCGCTGCTTTTCATTGGAGTTAATGAATAACGGCTCCAATTACGGCCAAAGAAGTGACAGGTCTATTTACACGCCGTCATTTGACAGCGGCGCGTAAATTACGCCGCGTGTGAACAGACAAATGTCTGCCCATTGCTTTCAATGGGCAGATGTTTGTCAGCGCTATTGAGGCGCTATTTTCGGACGTAATTCGGGGCAAAAACGCCCGAATTACATCCGTAAATAGGCCGTGTGAACATACCCTAAAAGGCTATGTGACCTAAGAGCTGTCATATTGCTGAGCACAGCTGTATGCCAAGTGTACCTTGAGTGATTTATTTCCAAACTAAGAACTGACAGGAAAAGACCATAGTTAGATGACCATATAGCTCATTTTGAAAATAGATACTGAATGATTTTTTTCTCTTTACAAAATTTATATGTTTTTTTTAAATGTTTTACTACTTTTACAAGGAAAAAAATGATTGTTAAAAATAACATTCGGGTTTTGTTGCCATATTCTGAGAAACATAACTTTTTTATTTTTCCATCGATTTAGTGGTATGAGGGCTTATTTTTTGCATGGTGTGCTGTAGTTTATATTGGTACCATTTTGGTGAACATGAGACTTTTTGATCACTTTTTTATTTCATTTTTTTGTGTGAGATGAAGTGACCACAAAACAGCAATTCTGACGTTTTAAATGTTAAATTTTTTACGGTGTCCACCGTGCGGACTAAATAATGATATATTAAAATAGTTCAGACTTTTACGGACGCGTCAATACTAGTTATGTTATTTTTTTATTTTTTACATTTTGCTTGAGGGAAAATGGGAAAAGTTTTTTTTTTTTAACTTTACATTTTTTTTATTTTATTTAAAAAAACGTTATTTTATTGTTTTTTTGCTCTTTTTACTTATCCCCCTAGGGGACCTTAACCAGCGATCATTAGATCGCTTGCACGATATACTGCAATACTAATGTATTGGAGTATATCGTGATTCTGACAGTCTCCTACGAAGCCCTACCGGAGGCAGGGTTTCATAGGAGTACAAAGATGGCGGACCTGGGGGCCTTCATCAGGCCCCCAGGATGCCATGCCAACCAACGGCACCCTCCGATCTCGCTGTGCGGGGGCCGTTGGGACGTTACAGGGGGTCGCTCCCCTGCTTATAGTAATTTATATGCCGCGGTCGGTATTGACTGCGGCATTTAATGGGTTAAACGAGCAGAATCAGGCTCGAGCAGGATCCCGCTAGTTACTCGAGAGTGTCGGCTGTAACACACAGCCAACTCACATCCTATGGAACGGGCTCAGCCCGTGGGAGCGCCCCATACTCCCTCACCCGGCGTGCACCATATATATATATACACGGTGGATGTCGAGAAGGGGTTAAAGAACTGACTGTTCACTTGCTACCTAATATACACTACCGTTCAAAAGTTTGGGGTCACCCAGACAATTTTGTGTTTTCCATGAAAACTCACACTTATATTTATCAAATGAGTTGCAAAATGACCAGAAAATATAGTCAAGACATTGACAAGGTTAGAAATAATGATTTTTATTTCAAATAATAATTTTCTCCTTCAAACTTTGCTTTCGTCAAAGAATGCTCCATTTGCAGCAATTACAGCATTGCAGACCTTTGGCATTCTAGCTGTTAATTTGCTGAGGTAATCAGGAGAAATTTCAACCCATGCTTCCAGTAGCCCCTCCCACAAGTTGGATTGGCTTGATGGGCACTCCTTGCGTACCATACGGTCAAGCTGCTCCCACAACAGCTCTATGGGGTTGAGATCTAGTGACTGCGCTGGCCACTCCATTACAGATAGAATACCAGCTGCGTGCTTCTTCCCTAAATAGTTCTTGCATAATTTGGAGGTGTGCTTTGGGTCATTGTCTTGTTGTAGAATGAAATTGGCTCCAATCAAGCGTTGCCCACAGGGTATGGCATGGCGTTGCAAAATGGAGTCATAGCCTTCCTTATTTAAAATCCCTTTTACCTTGTACAAATCTCCCACTTTACCAGCACCAAAGCAACCCCAGACCATCACATGACCTCCACCATACTTGACAGATGGTGTCAGGCACTCTTCCAGCATCTTTTCAGTTGTTCTGCGTCTCTCAAATGTTCTTCTGTGTGATCCAAACACCTCAAACTTCGATTCGTCTGTCCATAACACTTTTTTCCAATCTTCCTCTGTCCAATGTCTGTGTGCTTTTTCCCATATTAATCTTTTCCTTTTATTAGCCAGTTTCAGATATGGCTTTTTCTTTGCCACTCTGCCCTGAAGGCCAGCATCCCGGAATCGCCTCTTCACTGTAGACGTTGACACTGGCGTTTTGCGGGTACTATTTAATGAAGCTGCCAGTTGAGGACCTGTGAGACGTCTATTTCTCAAACTAGAGTCTCTAATGTACTTGTCTTGTTGCTCAGTTGTGCAGCGGGGCCTCCCACTTCTCTTTCTACTCTGGTTAGAGCCTGTTTGTGCTGTCCTCTGAAGGGAGTAGTACACACCGTTGTAGGAAATCTTCAGTTTCTTGGCAATTTCTCGCATGGAATAGCCTTAATTTCTAGGAACAAGAATAGACTGTCGAGTTTCACATGATAGTTCTCTTTTTCTAGCCATTTTGAGAGTTTAATCGAACCCACAAATGTAATGCTCAAGATTCTCAACTAGCTCAAAGGAAGGTCAGTTTTATAGCTCCTCTAAACAGCAAAACTGTTTACAGCAGTGCTAACATAATTGCACAAGGGTTTTCAAGTGTTTTCTAATCATCCATTAGCCTTCTAACACAGTTAGCAAACACAATGTACCATTAGAACACTGGAGTGATGGTTGCTGGAAATGGGCCTCTATACACCTATGTAGATTTTGCATTAAAAACCAGACGTTTGCAGCTGGAATAGTCATTTAGCACATTAACAATGTATAGAGTGTATTTCTGATTAATTTAATGTTATCTTCATTGAAAAAAACTGTGCTTTTCTTGCAAAAATAAGGAAATTTCTAAGTGACCCTAAACTTTTGAACGGTAGTGTATATTTAGTAAAAGAACAATAAAATGTAGCTATGTCAGGCATAATACCTACTGTTTTATGTGCAAATAGTTACCAACTAGAACTATACTTTCTTTTCAGATTGGCATTGGATGGATCCATTTTTTCTTCCTTTCTTTAACCCAAACCACCAATTGATTTCATAAGAGCAGGAAAAAAAAACATTCCTATCAGGTTTGTGATCTTTCTCCTTTTTCTTTCTCATTGGATTAATTCCCCCAATGATGCAAGTATGAATTGAGCCTTTATTGAAAACATGCTAAAGGAAAATAAAATAAATACATTGCTATATAGTTACATAAATCATAGTCTGTAAACTGACAAGTCTTAAAGTGGAAGTATTGATTGTATAGTAGGTCAAGTGGCTTCTGCCCCTGGTGAAGCTGACGATCATAGATGATGTGCATTGAGCTTCCTTGGTGGACCTCTCCTTTGTTCTGATTGCTATCTATTCTGTGTTTGTGTCATCACTGTTGCTTATTGCTTTGAGATGAGTGTTTTATTCACAACATTTATCACCATATCTCTCTTGTTCACTTTGTCACCAAGAAATGTATCCTGTATATTAATTTCACCATTTTGTAAAATATGTAGCTTTGTTTTTTAAATTAGGTTTTTTTTTTAACTTAAAGAGGCTCTGTCACCAGATTTTGCAACCCCTATTTGCTATTGCAGCAGATAGGCGCTGCAATGTAGATTACAGTAACGTTTTTATTTTTAAAAAACGAGCATTTTTGGCCAAGTTATGACCATTTTCGTATTTATGCAAATGAGGCTTGCAAAAGTACAACTGGGCGTGTTGAAAAGTAAAAGTACAACTGGGCGTGTATTATGTGCGTACATCGGGGCGTGTTTACTACTTTTACTAGCTGGGCGTTGTGTATAGAAGTATCATCCACTTCTCTTCACAACGCCCAGCTTCTGGCAGTGCAGCACTGTGACGTCACTCACAGGTCCTGCATCGTGTCGGCACCAGAGGCTACAGATGATTCTGCAGCAGCATCGGCGTTTGCAGGTAAGTCGATGTAGCTACTTACCTGCAAATGCTGATGCTGCTGCAGAATCAAGTGTAGCCTCTGGTGCCGACACGATGCAGGACCTGTGAGTGACGTCACAGTGCTGCACTGCCAGAAGCTGGGCGTTGTGAAGAGAAGTGGATGATACTTCTATACACAACGCCCAGCTAGTAATAGTAGTAAATACGCCCCGATGTACGCACATAATACACGCCCAGTTGTACTTTTACTTTTCAACACGCCCAGTTGTACTTTTGCAAGCCTCATTTGCATAAATACGAAAATGGTGATAACTTGGCCAAAAATGCTCGTTTTTTAAAAATAAAAACGTTACTGTAATCTACATTGCAGCGCCTATCTGCTGCAATAGCAGATAGGGGCTGCAAAATCTGGTGACAGAGCCTCTTTAAGTACTGTATATAAATATATGTGTTGCAAATTTTTTGTTATTACTTTTACTATTTTTTTTGTTACATTTGTTCCATTTCAAACTCCCTTATGAGGGTGGGTCCTCCAGGCTGATAAAGAAATTTATTATTTTTAATGATATTTCCACTTGTAGATTATTTATGCTTTTTTTTCTTTTACAATACAGTGGATAGTTCAATAAGCTTCTAATATTAATCACATTTAATAAACAATAGGAAATAAAGGACCTTCCTCATTTTTAGCATTTTTTAACAGATAACAAGTAATAAAATCATAATATAATGCAGAATTATTACCTAAAATACACATTGGGGAAGATTAACTACTGTAAATTTTTTGTTTATTTTGTTTTTCACTATTTCTTTAGTGGTTCTCAGTTGAGCGTTGTTACAAATTATTTTTGTTTGCTAACCCTTATGAAAAAGCTGTTTTCTATAAAAAGTTAAATAAACCAAAATAAAATCGAACATTCTGCCTTTGTTTTAATATTTTATAGGCTACCGGCAGATTTGTCAAGAATTGCTTTAAGAACGTAAAGATGTATTTCATGTCTTTATTGCTTAATCTACTATGTTTTTAACAAATTTTAGGATTTTCTGTGATTAAGCATATTTATTTATATTTTTATGATTTTATCTTACTTTTTTTGACAAATGACATAATCAGTATACTGTCACATGGCTTGACACCAATGATACAGTAATAATGGGTAAATTGTCTGACCTAACGCTGAATTTGCTTAAATAAGGTGTTCATGGATCAGAAATTGCCAGCAAGGTTGTTGTTAGTCCGGTGTCTGCCAGCTGAATTAGAAAGAAACTGATGGTTAATAAACTGTTGTCACCCAGACATTCCAGTGTAACAAAAAAAAAAAACACTGCAACAGCACTCTGCGAGCGCCAAGACCACCAAATTCTATATAAAGATTATTTTGCATTACTGATACATTCTGGTAAATGTGGTCACAGAAGGACAACAACTATTCGAGATGAGCCAGTTTTAATTAGTGAATGCCAAAATAATCTCATTCGCAGGGCATCAAGCTGCAGGGGTTTCTGTAACAACATGGCCTTGTAATAGGTTAGAGAACTGTTCGATGTATATTTCTGGTTTTTGGGATTCAAGTCTGCAGACCTTTGAGGAAGCAGAAAATGTACTAAACAAATTATTTCAAAGAGACATTGATTGCGCTTCCAGTTTGAAAACTTGTCAACAGAAAACTATGAATGGGTAAGAAACGTAGACATTCATTGTTATTTATCATAACATTTATTATTTGATTCTGTTTATGGCAAATTATTTTTTTAAATCATCTTTGTATATTTTAGGTTACTTGTGAAGATAACGCTTGATGTCCAGGTGATTATCAGTGACAAAATTATCATCCAATGTTCTGAGCAGCAAGTACAATATGTCAGACGTGACGTGACGTGTGTCAATTTATGTGGTAATAACTCTGGAATGCTTTTACCTATCCAAGCGGTTCTGAGATTGTTTTCTCGTGACATATTGTACTTTATGTTAGTGAAAAAATTTGGTCGATAAATTTAATATTTATTTGTGAAAAACATCAAATTTTAGCAAAAATTAGCAAAAATTAGCATTTTTCCAAATTTTAATGTATTTGCTTGTAAAACAGATAGTAATACCACACAAAAAACTTTATGTTTGCATCATTTTTTTTTTTCACGTCCTTTTATGTTTCTAGGACGTTACAAGCAGCAATTTCTCATATTTTCAAGAGTTTCAAAAGGCAATTTTTTCAGGGACCAGTTCAGTTCTGAAGTGGCTTTGAGGGCCTTCTATATTAGAAAGTCCCCATAAATCACCCCATTTTGAAAACTGCACCCCCTCAAGGTATTCAAAACCACATTCAGAAAGTATTTTAACCCTTTAGGCGTTTCACAGGAATTAAGGCAAAGTAGAGGTGAAAATCACAAATGTCATTATTTTTGGCGAAATTCATTTGTAATAAAAAAAAATCTGTAACACAGAAGGTTTTACCAGAGAAATGCAACTCAATATTTATTGCCCAGATTCTGCCGTTTTTAGAAATATCCAACATGTGGCCCTAGTGTCCTAATGGACTGAAGCACCAGCCTAAGAAAAAAAGGAGCACCTAGTGGATTTTGGGGCCTCCCTTTTTAGGAATATATTTTAGGCACCAGGTCAGGTTTGAAGAGGTCTTGTGGTACCTAAACAGTCGAAACTCCCCAAAAGTGACCCCATTTTGGAAACTACACCCCTCGAGGCATTTTTCTAGGGGTATAGTGAGCATTTTGACCCCACAGTTTTTTTTGCAGAATTTAGTGGAATTAGTCTGTGAAGATGAAAATCACCTTTTTTTCTGTGGAAACATAGAATTTTTTCATTTCTACAAGGAATAAAGGAGAAAAAGCACCCCAACATTTGTAAAGCAATTGTTCCCGATTATGGCAATACCACAATATGTGGTAATAAACTGCTGTTTGGTCCCACTGCAGGGCTCAGAGTGGAAGGAGCGCCTTTTGAATTTTGGAGCGCAGATTTTGCTGGATTCGTTTTCAGTGCCATGTCGGGTTTGCAACGCCCCGGAGGGACTAAAACAGTGGAAACCCCCCAAAAGTGACCCTATTTTGGAAACTACACCCCTCAAGGAATTTTTCTAGAGGTATATTGAGCATTTTGACCCCACAGGGTTTTTGTAGAATTTAGTGGAATTAGGCCGTGAAAATGAATATCAACATTTTTGTCCACTAAAATGTTGCATTTTTAAATTTTCACAAGGGATAAAAGAGGAAAAGCACCCCAGCATTTATAAAGCAATTTCTCCCGATTATGGCAATACCCCATATGTGGTCATAAATGTTTTTTTTTTTATTAGAAATTAATTAACCCTTTCAGGACTGATCCTTTTTTGCTTTTTCATTTTCGTTTTTCACTCCCCGCCTTCCAAGAGCCATAATTTTTTTATTTTTCCGTCAATAGAGCGGTGTGAGGGCTTATGTTTTGCAGGAAGAGTTGTAGTTTCTATTAACACCATTTAAAGTACCATAAAATGTACTGAGAAACTGAAAACAAAATAATTTGCGGGCTGGAATTGGAAAAAATTGATTCCTCCTTTTTTTTGGGGGGTTTTGTTTTTAAGTCTTTCACCGGGCAGTAAGAACAAAAACTTTAGTTTTATTCTGCATCACAATACGATTACGGTGATACCAAATTTATATAGTTTTTTTTTATATTTTACTACTTTTACAAAGAAAAGACAATTTAAAAAAAATAATTGTTTTGCATCATCACATTCTGACATCCAGAACTTTTTTCTTTTTTGGTCGATTGAGCGCTGTGAGGGCTTATTTTTGGCGGGACGAGCTGTAGCTTTTATTGGTACCATTTTATGGTACATAGATCTTCCTAATCACTTTTTATTACATCTTTTTTAGAGCTAAGGTGACCAAAAAACAGTGATTTTGGCGTTTTAAATTCTTTTTTTTTAACAGCGTTCACCGTGCGCAATAAATGACAATTTACTTTATTCTGCGGGTCGGTACGATTACAGGCGATACCATACGTATATCATTTTTTTAAACGTTTTGCAGCGTTTGCTCAATAAAATTACGTTTCTATAAAATAATTTATTTTCTGAGACACCATATTCTTAACCGTAACTTTTTTATTTTTTAGTCAAAAAAGCTGTGGGAGGGCTTGTTTTTTGCGGGACAGGTTGTAGGTTTTATTAGTACTATTTTGGGGTAAATGCGACTTTTTGATCACTTTTTATTCTATTTCTTGGGAGGGGTGGTGACCAAAAAATAGCGATGCTGACATAGTTTTCCGTTTATTTTGTTTGCGCCGTTCCCCGTGTAGAACAAATAACATTATAGTGTCATAGTTTGGGTCGTTACGAACGCGGTGATACTAAATATGCGTACTTTTTTTAACGTTCGACTTATTATAGGAAAGCAAAAAACTTTTATTTTTACTCTTTTATAAAACATTTTTATTAACTTTTTTTTTTACTTTTTGCACTTAATTTTTTTTACCTGTAGCTCTGATCGCTGCTAGAATACATTACACTACCTAGTAGTGTAACGTATTCCAACTGTCAGTGTGACGTCACAGTCACTCTGACACTAAGTCAACGAGGACCAGCCAGAGGCTGGTCCTCATAGGCTTCCATACATGGCAGACCCGGAGGCCGTTGCCTGGCCTCCGGATGCCATCACAAGCATCAGCAACCCCCACAATTGCATGGGGGCTTCTGATGTGCTACAAACCCCCTAAATGCGGTGATCGCAATCGAGCGCCGCATTTAACGGGTTAATTGCCTAAATCAGCGGCGATGAGCCGCTGATCGGCAACACTGGAGTGTCAGCTGTCCGGGACAGCTGACCTCCCAGTTTCCGATGCACACCTTGTTGCGACCGTGTGCTTCGGGAATGACACAGTGACTTCCTGTCACTCTGGCAGGAAGCCTATCAGGACCAGCCGGAGGTTGGTCCTGATGGGCTTCCGTCCATGGCAGACACAGAGGCCATTGTTTGGCTTCCATTTGCATGCTAACTATCGGCAAACCCTACGATTTCGGAGCAGGGTCTGCCGATATATGCTAGAAACCCCTAAAATGCGGCAATTGCAACCGATCGCCGCATTTAAGGGGTTAATTTACCTAAATCAGCGGCAAAGGACCACTGGCCGGCAAGAGTGGAGTGTCAGCTGTCAGCGATAGCTGACCTCCTGATTCCCGGTGCACACTGACGCCGAAAGTGTGCACCGGAAACAACTCAGTAACTATACGTCCTCGTGCGGGAAATAACCTCCCGCAACGACGTATAGTTACTTACTCGTGCGGAAAGGGGTTAAGCACCCCACTTAGGTCATGGTATGGTGCAACATGAGTATCTTCGAAACAGGCCGGATCTACATTGTACAGGGTAACATGAAGCAGCAGCAGTACAAATTCATACAAGACCAACGTCTTATACCTCAGACTGGAAACAGAACAGGGATTTTCAGGGATAGGATACTTCATCTACCATGCTGCCCCATGTCACAACTGTCATGAAGCAACACATTGAAGATTTTATCTCAGCTTGACCCCGCAAAGTCTGTATGACTGGACATTACAACAAACTTGTTAGTTGTATGCCTGAACTAGTTAAATCCTTGAGAATCGCCAAAGGGTTAATATGTAAAAAAAAAAAATTATAATTTTTTTGTCAGAACATGTTTCTTGTGTAAAACAAAGTTTACTTCATATTTGACATGGCTGTATTGAGATGTATTAAGAACAACAATGAAAATGCAGATTTTTGCAAAATATCTGTTCATTTGGCTAGCATTGTAAGTTGCAATTTTTGGCGCAAATCATTTTAGGCAAATTGTTTGTGACCCACTAGATACTTTTAAAAAGTGGCTTAAAATGCGCCGATGTGCCCCACAATTCAACCAAGTGGTGTTGTAAAGTAGAGTAAGGTGTCCAACATGTCTAGCAAGATGTGCAAAGATTTCTGGTCTAAGTTTACGCTGTCTAAATGTTATATAGGCCTTATTTACGTGACAGTATTTTGGTAAGTATTTTGCATCAGTATTTGGAAGCCAAAACCAGAAGCGGATCCCAAACATTCAAGAGGTAAAAATGTTTCCATTACACTTTTTCTCTGTTTAAATTCCACCCCTGATTTTGGCTTACGAATACTGATGCAAAACACTAACCTAAATACTGTCCTGTGAAAGTGGCCATAGCATTAGTAAATCTGCCCAATTTGTGTTTTGCTTACTGTCAACTATGTATTCTTATACTGTAATCTAATTTGTTACAGATTGAATAACTCCAGAAATTATAATACATTCCTTAATACAGCAAGAAAAAATATATTGATGCAGATGTCAAAGTTATTTCATGAGGTGTGGGAATTCCACAAATAATTTACTTGATCTGCGTGTTTTGCTAGTTTAACACACTAACTAAAACATATGTAATAAAAAAAAAATATATTTTGTAAATATAATATTTACAGTATTTTACCTATGTGACTGTGACTGTGTATTTATATTTGTAAAACAAAATCACATAAATCCTCTACATTTTTCTTAATTAAATACACATGTAATAAAGACACATTGTAATTCCACAATTCAAAAGACTAAAAAAAAATGTCTCTACAAATTAGTAAAAACAATTGTGAACATGTACATTTCCAAATCTATCAGAATTACTACAGCTAAAACAGAATACTTTCCTACATTGCTACTGAAATTCTAACATCCAGTTTTCCCAATGTCTCCAATTTTCTTCAATCACCCAAATACCACCAATTCAATTAAGCTCATAAACTTCCTACCCATAGTTCTCCAGGATAAGCAGCTCCATTTAAAAGTGAATGCGGACGAGCTTGTGCTGTCCATGTGAAATATTGTTCAATCAACAGCCAAAGTTTTACTTGTCAGTTTTGATATATCCGATAATAGCTGTAGGTTGTTTTGCAATGTCCAATGTTCTGTGAAGATGGGCTTTTCATATTCTTTATTGTTTTTTTCTGACAAAATGTTGCCTGGATTTTTGCAGTTTTGTGAAATGAAACAACAGTAAAAACAATATATAATTTAACCCTCGTAGACCTAACTGGACAGTGGATAAGTGTCTTACAAAGGCTAGTAGTTAGTTTTGTCCTGGAAGGATGCATTGACTCTTTGTTCTTTGCAGGTATAGTCAAAATATATCTACATTACTGGGGATCATAATTAGCAAATTAACTGGTGGCCATTAGTATAAAAGATCGCAGACAATATTGTGAAGTAGAAATGGGGCAGAAAATGCTGCACACACGTAACATTGTTTGTTTCTCCTTTGCACTTGCCTTTTTTTCTGTGCGTGCATGGCTGAAAATGCACAGACATGGATATAGTGTCTGAATTAACAAGAAACTCCAGCTTTCATTCATTGTATGAGTATTCCTAAAATGTAAAATTATGCACATTAGCATTAGAAAATGCAATTCTTCATTTATTTTACAGCATTTCAGTTATTTACCAAACCAGTAAGGGTATATTTTGCTCTGACCTTTGAAGGAAATATTCATGCATACTTGTCAATCTTACAGACATATTTATTTCATGACAAGTATTTATATCCTATAACTCAGTGAACAATTTTGTGTAGATAAACAGTGCTTGGTCCATATTCACATTTCTGTGAATAAGTTATATATAAAGAAATGTACTGTATGCATCACATTAAGAAACTGCATAAAAAAAAACACTGATTATGAATGTCCCCAACTATGTGGAATGTTTTCATGGTTTAGGTGTTTTATTTTCATATTTCATGTTTTCAGTTATTAATTTATTTATGATATTGCATATCAGCCACCGCAAAGAGCAGGACTAATTGCAGGATAACAGAGACTGATTGCAGGGACTCCTCCCTTACAGTGCCACAGAACTAACTACAACTTTTTATCCTGCTACCCGACTTCAAACCAGTGCTGCATTACAAATTTTATACCTGAGCCTGGTATCCTTATATTCTAGTTGCGGTAAGCGGTTAACGTCTTGAAGTATTACATTTTGGGAGTGGAAGGATTAAGTAGTGCCAACATAATGGCCCATGATAACAATGCCAACATAGTGTCTTCAATAAACAATACTGTTAGCAGTGTCCCTCGCAAACAGGTCCTGCAGACTGCCCCCTGACTACAGTGCCAGCATGGTGATGGTACTGTTTCAGTTAGTATAAATAAGACCAAAACTCTGCTATTTAATTTAATGTATCTCTATAGGCATTGGAGATCCGGTTGATGTGATATACAGAGCTCTAAATCCCCTGGTTCCCTAAACAGAGGCATAGAGTTACATGAAGAAATTCTGCCAGCCAGCAGCAGCCACAAGAGGGGGCTCACTGCATACATACCTATACAACTTCTGTTTAGATTAATAAGAGCAATATAAATACATATGCAACAAGGTCCCCTAGTGGCAGCTGCAAACAGTTAGAAATTTATCAGTTAAATACTATATGCAGCAGTCGCCAGCAGTGATTTTCTAGTTGTCATAGCGACCTGGGAGATTTGTCCAGCCCTGTTTTAGAAATCAGTGGCTGTCATGTCCGTGGCTGCGGGCTGTCAGCTCCATTCTTCCCCTGACAGCCGCAGCCACGAGTCGGCAAGCGCTGGCCCCAGCCTCCTCCTCAGGAGAAGCCAGCGCTCGCGTCTACTCGCCAATGCCGGATCCCGTAGGCACTCTTAAAGGGGCAGCGCGTGCACCGGACCTCGTTCCCGACCTTTGACCTGTGAGTACTCTGGACTATAAGAGGGGTCCAGCCCCCTAGTTCTATGCCTGAGCTTTGTTGTTGTATCCCTAGTCTGTCTTGAAAATTGACCCCTAGTGTTTTCTGCTCCCAGTGGTTTCCTGTTCCTGTTTCCTGTTCCTGTATCCTGAATCTAGTGTCGTGCTTGCTGTAGCCGTGCTGTGCTGTATTCCACGCCTGACCTGCCTCTCCACACCTGACGTCCACCTGCTGCCAAGTTCCTGCCTAGCCTGCCTCGCTGCTGTCCGAGCTGCCACAGGTACCCTATACGAACTATAGACTTTGACCTGGGTCCTGTCGGCCAGCTGCCATACCACCAAGGCAGTACGGCCCAGTGGGTTCACGAACCCTTCGCGACAGTGGCTATCCTAAATCTCATACTTCACTAATCTGATATTTTCACATGTATCTTGATATTTTCACATGTATCTTTGAGATATTAGAAGATCATATTAACTGGATTTACTGTTTAACCCTCCTCGAAGAGAGACATTTTTAAGATTTAACCACTTTTATATATATATATATATATATATATATATATAATGGAGCATTTAAACTAGATTTTAAACATATGTTATTTCATAATTTGGTTAGTTAAGAAAAAAAAGTGACGTGACTACCCAGATCCTTCAAATTCAGTTCTGTAGGGACAAATACAGCTAAATCATCAATGCATTGTGAAGACCTTGTCTGCAGCAGATGCAAACTCAGTTTCCTTGAGCCCTGTGAGTATATCATGGGATATTGACTGGAGGTGTACATTAATTATTGAAAATAAATGTCACCATCCAAGGTTACTAATGGAAAGGAATAGCACATTTCCTAGCATGATGAAGTTGTTATTTTTTGGACAGTGTCCATAGTCACCTAACTCCTGGAAGAGTATAAAATATTGAAATTTACAAAATTAAAGTGATGCTTTGACTTTGGAGTTATTCCAAGGTACATATTAACTAGTTAGTGACCATTTTCGTAGCATCAAGCAGGGAAAACGCCAGTGCCCATCTTAGAGACAGTTGTGCATCTTGGATCAAAGACAAAGTGGTTTATTACCACTCATGTCATTTCTTTTTCAGCATGCACAGCACTCAATGCGTATTGCCTCTGCCTCAGTCACAATAAAGGTCTGTGTTCTCCTGCAACTTGGGCTTTTACGGATGCCTCAGTTGCAGTGGAAAACTTCATAGTAAAAAATAAATAAAATATATGAAGGTCACCTTATAGGGACATATTATATTATAAAAAATTTTCAAAAAATGTGTAAAAAAACCCCCCACAAACAAAATAAATAAATTACACATCACCAACCCAAAAAGTATCCATAGACCCTTCTAATCCCCCAAAATTAAACATATATATCAAATCTGTTCAAACCAGAAACATGACGAATCCATTTGAATACTTTTTGTGTGAATTTGTGAAATTTAAGAAATATAAATTAGAAAAACGATATATTTTTGTGCTTTTTACACAATAAAACTAGAATAAAAGTAATTACTTTTAAAAAATAATGTAAAAGCACCCCTATATGTCACATAAAAAGCTATGCAAACATGTTTTGGGTAGCCCAACAAATAAAAAAGTTAGGGCACAAAATCACAAAATAATTAAAATGATAAATATCTTTATAAATAGTTACTACTATGGTGTTGTCAGAAATTTGTGAACTATCTAAAGATGCAAATCAATGTTAACAATTTATTTAATTCTAAGTATAGAGTGTAATATAAATATATTAGGATTTTTTTGCTGTATTATTATTATTTTAGCCTAAAATTTGATTAAGTATTGTGTTGAGAATTTTGCTAGCGTGAATGACAGTTTTATTTTGTTGATTTTTTTCTCTCCATACAGTAGGCTTTACTGGAGGAAAAGAACGACTGTCCCTTATGTAACCTTCCCTATCAGTGAAAGTGAGATGTTATTCTTCCTCTACCTTGAGCCAGAAAGAGACGCTCTTGGCCCAACAGCCTGCATGATAAGTAAGAGCTTTCATTTTACAATTTGTCTCACTAACTGAATAGACGATTGGGAACAAGACCAACACAACAGCATTTGGAGCCTTTTGTGTCATTCAGGCTTCAAGGACTGATAACCGTAGCATTTTCAGTTAAATTGTTTAACAAAACCTGGCACATATAAAACACAAAAACATATGTGTCTGAATTTAGAATAGAGATGTTTACTGTAATAAGAAGAATGACTTGGCAAGGCAGCACTATTCTTCAGAAACCTGTATTTCATTATTTACAAAAACAAGAAACCGACTGCTTAATTAATATTGATATGAAAATTTTCCAGCTCAGGGATAATACTCTTTTATTGGAAAGCGTGATCTATGAATATAACTATTCATGGAACAACCTAAATAATTACTTTTTAATGAATATCTAATTTAGTAAATGTTGATTTTTTTCACTTGAGCAATCCGTTCATATAACATCATGAACTGCAGCATCAATTTATTTTACACATTGTTGTTACTTACTGGGAAATAATATGACACGACGTGATGAGAGAAGCCATAGAAAGCGGAAAATATGCTGCTAAATTGTCCGTGGTATTGAGAACAACTAGATTGTTGTCTCTTCAAATTCAATTGTTAAAGTACCAAGCATTTGTAATAATTAATACTTTGGCATAGCTCTTAATGATAGGCATTTGGCACTCTTAAGAAAAATTGCTCCTATTTCTGCAGTAACAGAGGCAGTACAATTGCTTATCATTGATTGAAAAAAAAAAAAAAAACTAATTTAAAAATATGATACCGTACTTGTAAAAAAAAAAAAAAAAAAAAAAAGAATAGTGGTAAATGATCATTGAATTGGTAACATAATTGGTAATTTTATTTTTCATTTTAAACTTCTGTATGAAAAATAATTTTTATAGCATTTTTGTGTAGAATAAAAATCACAGTTCAAAACAGGCTTAAAGTAAATATCAATGTTGAAACATCAATTTTTATCTTTTAAATCTTAATATGTCGAAAATATATAAGGGTTTGAGCTCCATGTTTCTTAAACAGAGCTCCAAATTCTCTTTATAGCCCTACAAATTCTAGCTTCCTGAAGTAACCACTAGGCAGAGCTTACTGCTTTTAGACTTATATAGCTTCCAAAGAATTCAATAATTGCTAAGCTCCCCCTAGTGGTGTCTCTAGGTAGTCAGAATTAAATCATTTAACTTTGACCATTCAGGGAATTCGGAGCACTGAATAAGAAAAATGGAGTACTAACTATTCTGCACAGAACTTTACACCTAAATACTTGAACTTATTCCATTATTCCATAGGTAGAGCTAAGAACTAAGAACTTGAACTTATTCCATAGGTAACAGAAACAGATGTAAGCAGACGTTACATAGACTGAATTTTGTGAAAGTTGCAATAATGGCTCTGCACTATGCAAAACAAAGGCAAACATTTATTGGTATTGGTATTAGTAACTGTTACTTCTATGCAAAGTGATATTTTAAGTTATTAATGAAAGCAAAGCATTGTTATATTTTATTTATTAATGGCAACAAACTACAAAATGATTTGTAAAATAATATCACACTACCCCAAATATCTAAAAATAAGTCTAGTTCAATTACAATAGGCCATGAGAGTGCTGATGTGCATTTTCAGTTCTGATTTATTTATTTTTTTAACATATCTTTATAGGATTCAAAGATCAGTTTTTTTTTACACAGAGCTCTAAGGCTGGGTTCACACGACCTATTTTCAGACGTAAACGAGGCGTATTATGCCTCGTTTTACGTCTGAAAATAGGGCTACAATACGTCGGCAAACATCTGCCCATTCATTTGAATGGGTTTGCCGACGTACTGTGCAGACGACCTGTCATTTACGCGTCGTCGTTTGACAGCTGTCAAACGACGACGCGTAAAATGACTGCCTCGGCAAACAAGTGCAGGACACTTCTTTGCAACGTAATTTGAGCCGTTCTTCATTGAAGTCAATGAAGAGCAGCTCAAGATTTACGAGCGTCAAAGACGCCTCGCATAATGCGAGGAGGAGCTTTTACATCTGAAACGACGCAGTTGTTTTCTCCTGAAAACAGTCTGTCTTTTCAGACATAAAAGCAAGCTAGCGTGTGCACATACCCTAAATCTCCTGCTCCCCTTCATACAGCCATAGGGTTAGATGATAAAATCCTGGCTGCTTCAAGCCTCCATTAGTGGGAGCTCGCTGCATATGGATTTTTGGAGATCTAATTGAATTAATTGGGAACTGTATCAATCTATATGTAGTGAACTCCCCCTAATGGTGGCTATAGTTAAACTAAATTTTATAGTGAAGTAAAGCATTCTCCATGCTCCATAGCAGTGATGTAGTCTGCCTCCAAGATATATACGTCCATGCCTCTCCTTATGAGTCAATATATAAGACATAAGATGTATCTTTTGTGGAATGGGGATGAATCTGGACGTTGCACTGGGGGACAGACTGGCACCCCACTAATTCAGAGCACCTGCAATTCTCCCCTATGCATTTTTCGTTTGTGGTGCTTTCTGTCATTGTGGAGATTTTTCCAAAACACTGCATGCTGTAGATGTTTTGTTTTTTAGGGTATTTTCCACCCTTAGGCCTCTTGCACATGACCGTAGCCATGTGCACGGCCGTGATTTTCCGGTCGGCCGGCCACAGAGTGACAGCCACGAGCCGCCCGCAAATTACGGGCCTTGCACATGGCCGCGGCCATTATTTTCAATCGGCCCAGACCGCAGAACATGGCCGTAATAAGACATGCCCGTTCTTTCTGCAGTGCGGGCTCCTGGGCCATGCACGGACCGTGAAAAGCACGGTCGTGTGCATGGCCCCATAGGAATGAATGGGGCTGCAATTCTCCCGTGGATTTTCGGGGGAATTGCGGCCGCAAAAGCACGTTCGTGTGCATGAGGCCTTAGACCTCAATGTGTTGTCATTTTAGAAGCAGTTTTAGGTCCCTATTTACATGCTGTAGATTTTTTTGCAGATTTTATGCTTGCTGCAGAAATAACCCCATTCAGATAAATAATGAGGCCTTACAAGGTGTTTATTTGGGCATTTTTTAAAATCTGCTGTCAGCCTGTGTCCAGCAATCCGCTGTCAGCCTGTGTTCAGTTATCCGCTGTCAGTCTGTGCCCAGCTATCCGCTGTCAGCCTGTGCCCAGCTATCCGCTGCCAGGCTGCATCCAGCTGCCTACTGCTGTCTATTACAAGTTTGTCTTGTTGTCTGCCTTCAGCCTGTCTGCTGCCAGTCTACACCCAAATGTCTGTGACAAGCCTGAAGCTTCCTGTCTATTACAAACTATGTCGTGTGGTTTGAATCCATCTGCTAGGATACCTTCTGCTAGATACTGTACCCACCATTGGAACCACCTCAATAGGTAGCGACCTGGTAGCCTCCCCGCAGTGAAGACCAGATACCCGTGGGGTGTGGGGGGGGGGGGTAAATGGTGTAGAATGGGGAGGCTACTTAGATAACACCCTTAGAGGTGGCCCCAGGTAAAACCGGTGGAGTAGACCAGTGGGTCCACAACCCGATGGTCGTAAACAAACTCCCTATGTATACGTAAAACGTAGGCTTTGATAGATGCCTAACAGTGGCATCCATCACCACTGTGATGGTATCCATTAAACGGATACGTCATAGACTGGGCTCATGAGAGTTCATGACATATCTGTTAAATGGCTATCATTATAGTCTGTGGGTGACGGATGCCACTATTAGGCTTCAGCTTAATGTATTCATAGGCAAATGACAGCAACATATATGGGTACAGGGAGGGATAAACCCAGTGCACGTAGTGGAACGGCTGTCTGCAAGACATAATGAGGAAGCCCATCTGAGGTCATGTGATCCTTTTTCTAATCAGTGAAATAGCAGCCAGCCCATGTGCCACAAACCCCAAAAGTTTTGGGTTTATTACAAACAGGTACAATATTGTGCAATGGGGGACAGGGTGCAGTGCTTTGGAATGGGAGAACATCATAGCTAGTAGTGCCTGCCCCTTCAGGAACTGACAATTACTGATGGAGCATGCAGAGTGGGGAAAACTGCTTTTAAATACATCATACTGGTCCAATCGGGATCAGAAATAAGGATAATACTCAAGTACACACATATGATGACTTCTTCTTAACATTTACCTGGAACGATAGATTAAGGTGCTTGATGAAGAGATGTCAACCTGGGTGAGCCCTTCACAGGTTTATACCTGAGCAGTTGGTTGTAGCAAAAATGGCAGTGGCCTTTTTGAGGGTGTGTGCTATATATAAGGGTGTGGCTAAATATATTCAGTCCACCTATATTTATCAGACCCTTAAATTAATTTCAGCTTCCGGACTAGACCTCCCTAAATATATTCAGACCCCCTATATTAATATTAGATGCCAATCCAAACACCTACTGTATTTTTCAGACGATAAGGCGCACCTGACTATAAGACGCACCCAGGTTTTAGACAACAGAAAATATGAAAAAATGACATATTTTACTACTTTTACTACTCTGTTAAAAAAAAAAATGTTCTGTTTCACCACATTCTGAGAGCCATTTTTTGGTACATACGATTTTTTTAATCACTTTTTATTTCATTCCTTTTTTAAAAATTGTGACATTGGGCTTGGGGAAAAATGGGAAAAGGTTTTTTTTAACTTTTAATATTTTTTTAAACTACTGAAAATGTATCTAACTTTTTTTTTTACACATTTTATTAATTCCCCTAGGGGACTTGAACCAGCGATCATTAGATCGCTGGTACAATACACTGCAATACATGGATGAGTTATGGAAACAGCGGAACTCGCTGAGCTACGCTGTTTCCTTAACTCCCATAGTAGTGAATGGCAGTTACAGAAGCAGCGTAGCATGCGAGTTATGCTGTTTCCATAATTCAACCATGTACGCTATTTTCGGAGCTATTGAGTTCCGGAAACAGCGTAGCTCGCGGAGCTACGCTATTAACGTAACTCCCATTCACATCTATGGGAGTTACAGAAACAGCGTAGCTCAGCGAGCACTCGGCTGTTTCTGTAACTCCCGACCACCTAACCAGGAAGTGGCCGGGAGACAGTGGAGCGAGTAAGCTAGAACGGGGTTTAGGGGACCCCGTTCTAGTGATAGGTGTGGGTCCCAGAGATGGGACACGCATCTATCTGACATTTATGGGAAGACCCCTATAAATGCCGCGGTCACTGTTGACCGTGGCATTTAACTAGTTAAACGGCCTGGAACAGTGCCATTGCTGTTCCTGGCCGTTAGAGCAGCGTGTCAGCTGTAAAACACAGTGGACACCTGCAGTGTATGGAGCGGGCTCAGCGCGTGAGCCCGCTCCAAACATCATCCCCTCCCTGCTCCATGATGTGCCGGCACATCATGGGTCGGGAAGGGGTTAAGTAAGAAGAGGTAAGGGTGCCTGGCACTGCTGGGTCCCTTGACTGCCAACTATAAGACGCATGGACTTTTTAGCAAGATTTATTCTTGCTAAAAACTACATCTTATAGTCCGAAAAATACGGTATATCAATATCAGACCCCAGACCAGACCCCCTAAATATATTCAGTCCTCAGACCTGACCATCTAAATATATTCAGTCCCCAAACCAAACCTCCTAAGTATATTCAGACCCCCTAAATATATTCAAGCCCCAGACCAGATCCATTAAAGTAAATTTAGACCCCAAAATAAACCCCTTAAATAATTTCAGACCCTAGACCCCATATATTAAATTTAATCCCCATACCATACTATATACTTACCCTCCTCGCTCCCGGGTCTTAATCCGCTCCTACTCTGCCTAACTTCTGGCACAGTGTATACTGTACTTGTTGGTAAAAATACCTGATACCACTGCAATTATTGCTGATACTTGATTTTCTAACATGTTTAATATGTAATATTAAAATAAATAATGTATACAAAAAAAAAATTACACAATATTTTATGCTATTGTAACTCCATGTAACCTTAATGTTCAAATACTATTTTTTTTGTCATTTTGCAATTTCTAATTATTTCCTTACGCAATTTCTAGTACTGTCAGAATGAACACACGGACTCAGTCATTCATTCCTGACACATCGGAGGCTTGTCACGGTGCTGGAATTCACAGATTCAGTAGCATATTGTCAGATCATTTTTCATAACCCTTGTTTCCTTGTCATTCTGTCATAGCTAACACTATGCAGCAGATTAGTACAAATACATAAATCTTTTCTCAGCCTCACTTCACTGCCGTTTAGTAGTGTTTTGCTAGACCACTGTGCTTACTAGCTTCAAACACCTTCAGTTTAGATTAATGCATATTTATTATCATGGGGCAGTTCCTTCTGAGATTTTTCTCAGCGTGTGCTGACAGCTTATGTAGCGTTTTGCCATTCATCATTGTACACAATTTCTGTCAACTCATTCAAAACTATTTTGATGTAAATAAATGGAATACGATGACTTTCTGGAGTAACATTCTCTTTAGTATTCATAGCCAATGCTTCAGCATGTAATATTGCTGTTTCCATTTTTACGTTTTTTTTTTTTAATTTTGGCTGTGAAAAGTACTTAATGTACCAAAAACAATTTGTACGGGCATTATTTTACCAATTTAAAGTGTATATGCCTTGCTGAGGTCTCCCTTATCTAACTGTTGCTAATACATTCTCATGCTGTGCTCTGATAGCTTCATTTTACAGTTGAGGAGATCATCCGTTCCATGCTGTGCTGGAAATGGGGCCCTCATCACTCCGGTCCACAGAGTGCACTTAACTTGTGAACAACAAACAAGAAAAAAAAAAAGTTGTTACTATAAAAATCTCTTCACATTTTATTCTATTTTAATACGTTAGCTCGAATTCCATCAGTTTCCTTTAGAGAGTTTTTTTTCTTTTATGTTCACAGTTTACCAATTAACTATTTGTGCTTATAGACCAATGCTTAAAAAAAAGCATTCTTTATACTGGTGCAACATACAGAATCCTGAGCCTACTCCGCACCTCCAATTGTGTCCCAGTAACAAGATCAGACTCCAAGGCCCACGTGCACTGGAACCAGCTGGGACAGTAATTGCTGTGAAATTATGTTCTGGACATTTGAAAAGAAAGGATCAGCATCAGAGGCTCTTGTTTTCCACCCTGTCAGTTCTTTTCCCTGCTATGGATTTGTTGTCATTGGCTCTTGATGATCCTGTTGACACCCCTGACATAAAATGAATTTTTCACTTACCAGCTGATTGACTCCATTCATACTGTGAAGCTGTATAAAATAGTTCCGGATTGGGTGAGCTTCACTTTCTATTGTTAGGTTAGAGGTTACATAGAAGAATGAAGTGTATTATAAATAAATACACACAGAAATAAATGAATACCCAAATAAAAACATTAATTTATACACAAATATATACACACATAAATAAATTAATAAATAATATTTAAAGAGACACTTCAGCGATTTTTTTTTTATTATTGCTTCCATTTGTACAGTACACCTGGTAAAAGAATGGGCAAGCCATTCTCTTACCGGGCGCTTTGTTTTAGCAATATCCCGGCCGCAATGCGGTCACGTGACCGCACTGTGACCGGCCAATTCATACAGTGTCTGCTGTGTGGACCGGAAGTCTCTTTCTCTATGCATTCCTATGAGATGCTCAATGTGAGTCTCATTGGGATGGGCCATGATGGCTTGTTTTGCGAAAGACAAATGGCAATTTTCATTGGTACAATTTTGGGGTACATGCTATAGTTTAATTCTGAGAGGCAGGATGAAAATTTGGGCATAATTGTTTTTTTTTTTTTTACGACATACAACGTGGGATAAATATTGTGTTTATTTTATCGTACGGGTTGTTACGAATGCGGTATGTATAGTTTTTATTATTTTTACACTTTTTTTCCAAAATAAAGGACTTTGTACTGAGAAAAAAAAATTATATTTTTGTTGTTTTTAGTTAGATTTTTCCAAAACATTTTTTTTACATTTATGTCATTTTTTTTTCTAGTGCCACTATGGGGCTTGTACTTCTGACCTTCTTATCGCTCATATTATACATTGCAATACTTCTGTAAAACTTCTGTGGACTTCCATGTATGGCTGAGCTGGGGGCCATTGTTAGGCCCCCTGATGATTTAACAACCCATAGGCACCCCGCAATTTTGTATGTGAGTCGCTAATGGGATAACAGGATAAGCGCCCTCCCTCTATCTAGCCACTTAAATGTTGCAGTCAGAATTGACCATGGCATCTAAGAGAGTAAACAGGCAGGAACAGAGTTAGCTCTGATCCCAGGAGGTCAGAGCGGGGTGTCGGCTGTTTACAGATGACACCCTGCTATCATAAGAAAGCAGGGCGCCTATCGTAGCAATTTTATACCTATAGTGTGCTAATGAAATTGTAGGCCAACATTGAAGATCTGCTGCCACAGTCCCTGCAGGTCACTTTTATTCCTAAAGAATCAATTCTGAATATAGTAGTATGTTGGGGAATGTATGTATATGCAGCATATAAATATCAACATAATGCCATTTTTTGTTTCTTATGTCAATAATATCACAAGAAAAAATTATATTAAATTAGATGTTATATAGGGGACCACCAAATTATGCGCAAGTCACTACTTAGGAGTTTATGTACTATGTAATATTAGAGAGGAGCACATTTCTCAAAATTAGTTTTGGGCTGGATTCTATCGAACCAGCCATCAGATTCAATTCGATCTGCAGCAACTTTTCTGGTTGGGCTGTTTATAGTGGCAATATCTCAAATAACTGTCATCCACTGAGACACCAATACCTCTCATGATTGGCTGTGCTACAGGGAGGGTTGCCTGCAAAGTATTTAGGAGTAGCCCGCTGGGCCGCAACCCGAGGTCATGTGATCCCCCTTCTGTCTTTTTTTCTTCTTCTGATCTGTAATATGGCAGATGCCATTTTCAGCAATTCGTACTCAATCTTAATTTGTGCAATTTGTGCTCAATCATAAAAGTTTTGCACTCGCTAAATTCCGAAAGTTTTGGGAAATTCATAATTTATTTAATTTACGTAGAATCGATTCTCCTATCTCTATGTGCTATATTTTCTTTACAGTTGATTGCTTGTCTGCTTTTTATCTGTTCTCCATTATGGCAAAACTATTATTAGTGTGACTTAAAGGGGTTTCCCAACACAGACATTTATGGCATATCCACTGGATCTATCACAAATGTCAGATAGATGCGGGTCCCATCTCTCGGACCCGCACGTATCTGTAGAATGGCTCTAAACCCTGTTCTTACTTTTTGTGCTCATGCTAACTCCCGGCCACTTCCAGATTACATGGTCGGGAGTTATGGAAACAGCGTAACTCGCTGAGCTAGACTGCTGTTCATGCAATATATTTGCAGGGTTGTAGACCCACCCTCCATCTATCCAAAAACATTGTACAGTATAACTAAATAGTATGATTCCAAAACATATGCAAACATCAATCATAAACACACACTGGTGTTTATTGCATACGCTGTATACAAGCCACTCACGTGGGGTCTGTTGTTTGGATGAGAATGGGAATAGGTGTAATAAATAGCTTTTTCCAAATATTTTTTTTATTATACATTTATTTCCGCCTACAGCATTTTTACCTAACCACTGGATAGTTGATAAATGCTAGATTGATGAGGGGCTGGCCACTCGGCTGTTTCCATAGGCACCATAGACATTGATTGCAGCGGCACCGCTTGTATCCGGCCTCCCTCTATTTAAACTCTTCATAGCCATCGTCTTGCGGCTGGGGGGTACGAGGGACTGGAGTCCCTTATTCTGGTGATCGGTGAGGGTCCCAGCTGTCGGACCCCCACCGATTTAACATTTATCACCTATTCAAGGTAAGGATGAACCAAAAGTTGTGTTAAAGCTGAAAGAAAAGTATGAAAGCTGATGGACCACCTAAAAACATTTCAGAACGTTTGGCGCCACCAAGCCCCCTTGTGTTTTAGAGGAGGTTAAGATCCGTTTAGAAATCCAATGTCATTCTGAGTCCAGATAAATTTAAAAATAACTGCTTGCAATGATTTTAATTTCCGTAGTTATGGGAACGTCTAAAAAAATAAAGAAGTTTTGTCAACAAGTTCATCTAAACCAAGATCCGCCAGAAATGGAGATTGGGTGATAATTAAATTTCTTTAGTAAGGCCTTCACAAAACAATGCCAAGAAATTCTAAGCATAGAGATCAGAGTAAGTAGAAGTAAGGTGAAGGCCTAAGTACTTCAGTGTTGCCACCAGGGTTTATGGGAAGCAGCGCTGGGAATGATTTGAGCAGCTTGAGGCCAGAATCACACATGCCGTTTTAGTGCAGTTTGTGCTTCAGTTATTTTTAACCAAAGTCAGAAGTGGATCCAATAGAAAGGGTATAAAAAAAAGACTGATGCGTTGCCTTTTTTTTGTCAACACTCCCATGTCAACAATCCCATGTGACCGCCACCGCAGCTAATCACAGGCTGCAGCGGTCTCCTGGGATGAAACGTCATCCCGGGAGGCCGGCCTGCTAGCAGGCCGGCTAAATGTTGCAGTTTTCCGCAGCAGACATTCCGGTAGTAATTACTTTAGTTATGTCTTTTTTTCTTTCTTTTTTTTTTTCTACCAGTTTTTCTTTAAGTATTTTTCCCATGTTGAATGGATTTCAAAGATTTAATTTCCTTTTTGCATTTACTTTCCTACCTTAAAGGCACTTTTTTTAAAAAATACCAATGTAACATATTATTGAAAATGCACAGGCTTTTACAATAAATTTAGTTTCTTTATTAGTTACTGTATTTTTCGGAGTATAAGACGCACCTGGCTATAAGACGCACCTGGCTATAAGACGCAAGCAGGTTTTAGACAACAGAAAATAGGAAAAAAAATAATCATATTTTACTACTTTTACAAAGAAAAAACTGTTTGTTAAAAAAATAATTGTTCTGTTTCACCACATTCTGAGAGCCTACACTGTTATATTTTTTTCATCGATTGAGCGATGTAAGGGCTTATTTTTTGCGGGACGAGCTATCGTTTCTGTTGGCACCACTTTTTGGTACACAGGAGTTTTTATCACTTTTTATTTAATTTTTTTTAGCGCTAAGGTGACCAAAAATCCACGATTCTGGGGTTTTCATATTTTTTTTTACAGTGTTCACTGTGCGCATCAAATAATGCTAGATTGTAATAGTTTGGACTTTTACAGATGCAGCGATACCAATTTTTTTTAAAAAAAAATTACATTGAGCTTGGGGAAAAATGGGAAAAGTTTTTTTTTTAACTTTTAATATTTTTTTAGACTCCTGAAAATGTATCTAACTTTTTTTTTTTTTTACACCTTTTATTTGTTCCCCTAGGGGATTGAACCAGAGTTTGCATTTTCTGTAACTACTATTCAGTTCTATGGGAGTTACGGAAACAGTGCAACTCAGCGAATTACGCTATTTCCGTAACTCGACCATGTACAGTACACTGTTTTCGTAGCTACCGAGTCCCGGAAACAGCGTAGCTCACGTTGCTACGCTGTTTCCGTAACTTCCATTCACTTCTATGGGAGTTATGGATACAGCGTAGCTCAGCGAAAACTCGGATGTTTTCGTAACTCCCGACCACCTAACCAGGAAGTGGCGAGGCCAAAAAACATAGAATAGGGTTTAGGGGGCCCCGTTCTAGAGATAGGTTTGGGTCCTAGAGGTGGGACCCGCATCTATATGACATTTATGACATATCCTGTGGATATGTCATAAATGTCCTTCATGGGGAAACCACTTTAAATACTGCGGCCGCTATTGACTGCAGCATTTAACTAGTTAAATGGCCAAGAACAGCACGCAACTCTGCTCCATACATCATCCCCTCCCCGCTCCATGATGTGCCGGCACATCATCGGTGGGGAAGGGGTTAAGTAAGGAAGCGGTCAGGGGGCCCGACGCAGCCACGTCCCTTGACTGCCGACAATAAGACGCAGGGACTTTTTAGCAAGATTTATTCTTGCTAAAAACTGCGTCTTACAGTCTAAAAAATATGGTACTTACTTTATTAGTTTCCTAAGATTTGATATAGTATTTTCATGTAAAAAGCTTTTTAAAAGCCTTTGAGTCCTGCTTCCCCACCCCCCCCCCCCACACACACACACACACACACACACACATGTAGTGATTGATATCACTCTATTTCAACAAATTCATACAGGGAGATCTGTCAATCACTCTGTGTGAACAGGGAAAGCAGGACTCAAAGACTTTCTCTATGAGTCTTGGCAGCATTTAAACTGCTTTTTACATGAAAATACTGAATCAAATCATAGAAAGTGATATATCCCTGAACTCAGCTTCTCACCCTCTTGGCGATACTGTCCTTAGATAAGGGAACATAGGAGAACAGACAGATCCACTTTAAGCCCCACATATTTACTGACCAGACCCTAAGCTTTGTTAGGTTTAGGATTCTACATACATAACTATTGCAATCACTAGACAGAGAGTAAGACAGGTCATTTGTGTACAATCTATTTATTTGTAGTGCCGGCCGCCACTGACCGCCGGCATCTCTCCTCAGCAGCCGCCAGTCAGTTACCCTCTGGTACCCTCCTTCCTACTGTCTGCCCATAGGCTGCTGTGTCTTAAAAGACCAGGGCGCACACCAGTAAAAATGTCCATAGCCCTTCCCTGCCCACAGTGCCTGAGCAAAGTTGGACAAAGCTTGTGTTATCCGGCAAAGGTTCAGTTTCCTGTATCCTGTGTCTGTAACCTGTCAGTATCCTGTGTCGGTTACCTGTCGGTATTCCGTATCCTGTGTCCGTTACCTGTCGGTATTCTGTATCCTGTGTCCGCTAACTGTCCTTATCCTGTATCCTGTGTCTGTTACCTGTCGGTATCCTGTGTCCATTACCTGTCGGTATTCTGTGCCATGTGTCCATTACCTGTCGGTATCCTGTATCATGTCTGTTACTAGTTAGTATCCTGCTGCTTCCAGTAATCCAGCACCAGCGTGCGTCCAGTAATCCGGCACCAGCGTACTTCAAGTAATATGGCACCAGCCTGCTTCCAGTAATCCAGCACCAGCATGTTTCCAGTAATCCGGAACCAGCCTGCTTCCAGTAATCTGACACCAGCGTGCTTCTAGTAATCTGGCACCAAACTGTTTCCAGTAATCCGTCACCAGCCTGCTTCCAGTACCCGGCACTAGCCTGTATCCTCCTACCACCAAGGTACTATCTGCCTGTGTCTGCCTAGCACCTGTCTGGCAAGCAGCTACTAAGCCCGGACCACCTCAAGAGGTAGCGACCTGGCAGTCTCCCTGCAGTGAAGACCAGTTCCCTGTATAGGGGTTAAAAGGTGAAGACCGGGGAGGCTGCTTAGACAATGTCCTTTCTATCTATCTATCTATCTATCTATCTATCTATCTATCTATCTATCTATCTATCTATCTATCTATCTATCTATCTATCTATCTATCTATCTATCTATCTATCTATCTTTTCTACATAGATGGTCTTCATTGTGCACAGGACAATATACAAGAAAGCACCCCACCCACTAAACCATCTATCTTTTGCTTTAATAATGCACTTAAGTAAAGGAAAAATGTTTTATAAGGGAGTCCTAATATATACTGTGCTGTTTTTGGTGGTATAGTGTCTTGTCCATGTGACAATATAGTACAGGGCCAGTATCAGCATCAGGCAATCATATGCAGAATCCAAAGCTCGCTGTTTTTGTTGGACCCATGGCAGTCTATGTAAACATACTCTAACCTTTTTAAGTCGATGGTGGGATAGACAGAAGGCTCACTGTGACCCACATACACCTAGAGACAACCCTAGAATAGTATATAATGTGTTAAGCCTTTAGAAGCATAGTATAGAATTAAATTCTGTTGTTAGTCCCACCGTTTTAAAGAGCTAATATGATCCAATAAGGCATACAGTGTAATTTACATGGTGACTTGGCGTTAAGTTACTATGATCTAGGGGTAAATGTAGTGTTGAGTCTCAAGTTGTATATATAGTTTTCAGTCCCTGTCCTAGTTAGTATTAGGGAAATTTCAGACGTGGCGGATTTGCTGCTGAATTCCGCTGCGGACAGGCTGCAGTGGGATATCCGCAACAGACTTTTCTTTCTTTGGTTTCTAGAGCTTTTTAGCTTACAAGGAAAGACAAAGAAATGGATCCAGCGCTGTGTCTTTTTGGTCTTTAAAATAGGAAACTATTTCCAAGTTTTCTTAGATTAATGAAAAAATAAAAACGATAATGATACAGATATTCCCAGAGTGAATGGAGGGATTGTGGCAGTATGAGCGGTGCCTACACGTTTCTGACGCCTACTGCGTCCTTAGTCATGGCTTCAGAAGCCATGACTAAGGACGCAGTAGGCGTCAGAAACGCGCAGGCACCGCTCATACTGCCACAATCCCTCCATTCACTCTGGGAATATCTGTATCATTATCGTTTTTATTTTTTCATTAATCTAAGAAAACTTGGAAATAGTTTCCTATTTTAAAGACCAAAAAGACACAGCGCTGGATCCATTTCTTTGTCTTTCCTTGTATCTATACATGTGCCGACACGAGGACCCGTGCGCGATTCCACATATCTACGATAAGGTGAGCTGGAGGAACCCTCCCCAAGTTTTCTTCTTTTTAGCTTACTTAGTGCAGACGTTGCAGAAAACAATGGTGTGGAAAATAGCTTGCAGTGCGGAATTTCTGCAGTATGCTCAGTCTGCAGTATGCTCAGTCTCAGTCTGCAGTATGCTCAGTCTGTTTTGGAGAAGCAACAGATTTTCATTGCGGATTCCAGTCTTTGCATTGCAAAATCTGCTACGTCTCGATTTACCCTCATATATGCAAGCTTTAAGGCAGATTCGTTGTGTAATTGCTGCAAATGTGCTGCAAAATCCTCAGGAGAATGTGCCCTTAAGATCAGTCTCTGTTGACCTTGGGATATATAAGGGGTCAGCCACTGATATACGATCTGTCTTAACTTTAGTCACAGAAAACCTTCTTAAAATATTTTGAGCCTTAAAAGATCAAAAATGTTGCCATTTAATAAAAAGATAAAATAAGGTAAAATATATATTTTTAAGAAAATGTATTGCATTCACATTTTGGGAAACATGACAATATTTCATTTGTAGACTAGTGGGACTATATAGTGGGATTTTTAGTAGACACCCATTATTTTTTCTAGAGATGATAACCCTTATGACCAAAGAATAATGGTATGCGTATTCTATTGTTTGTGGCCTGCGTATGTCAGTTTTATAGCGGTACTAAGTTTTTTGACAGTTTTGCATTTTTTTGCCAATACTTTTATATCAAACTTGGTATAATCGTGTGCACAGTCCATTTCGAGTGTTACTATTTCTCTCCATTTTTAATGGGACAAAAAAAAATTTAGGATTTATGATTTGAAATTGGTTCTTGACTTTGAATGGGTGAATGCTGATCTTGCTTAATGTTTTGTCTGCAAATAATAAGCTTTCCACTTCAACAACTATAATTTTCATCACTTCTATACAATCTCAATGATTTTTCCCTGTGCACTATTATTATTAATGTATTTCTAATTTTAAACTTCATCTTAATCACTTTATTTTTTGTAATTTTCTTTACCTTACTTCATTGTATATTATTCAAATTTTATATATATATATATATATATATATATATATATATATATATTTGTAATTTTTACTACTTAGGTTAAAAAAACAAGTGTCCTTTTAACTGGTTTGGATGCCCACAAGAAGCTGCCTCTAGCTGCCAGCTGGCTTTAAGACTCTGGTTCAATGACAAATGATATGAATGCAACATCTTCCTATTGAGCAGCTGCAGTAGCAGTAGGATATCTGAAGAAGAAGCAGGCAATGAGTTGCAGCCACAGGCTCTCATATAGCATCTGTTTTGCATGATGCCATGTTGAGATTTGTTTCTATAAATGCAAACAAATAACGACCCTGTTCAGAAACCCAAATATAGATTGTCTTCTTAGAATTCCTGTGGTTATGGAGAACACACTTATGCTTTGTGAATGCTTCTTGCAGAAACTAAACACATGTGTCTGAGATACTTTTTTATTATTTATTTGTAAATTGGACTCGTTATTAATGGAAACAATTTAAGCAAATCACCATTATCATTTTATACGATAAAACAGAAATCAGTCTGTATAAATTATTTACTAATAATAATGCTCATAAATATATATATGCAGATGTACTCAAAATAAGGGGATAATTAATATGTAAAAGAAAAAGAAAAAAATGATCCAGGAATATAACTAGGCACTCTTGGGTTGGATAAAATTTAACAATATATTTTATTCATAAATCCAGATAATACCGGCAGTATAAGTTTATACAACAACAATTTAAAACACTTTTCTCCTGGCCAGGAAAAGAGACATATAATAACACCTCTATACTTCTATACTGTCACCTCATGAGTATGTATATAAACATCATATATGCACAGAACAAATTTGAAAAGATAACAATTTTCAAAGCAAAAACGCTGGGTTATGTTCACACTTGCGATTTTCGACCATATATGCTGTTTTTGTCACAAAGTGGCCAGAGTTCCTATGTAGAGTGATTAGTAATGAAATTTCGAAGACATTCTTTTTATAAGAAGTATAGATCTCAAAATAGGAAGACAGTCCCATATGTTAAGGGGATATAGTTTACAACATATCTTTTTCCCTCCTAGGCGGATCCTGATTGTTATAAATCTTATAATGATAGAGAGTCCTTTCACAGACCTGTTAAGGTCAGATATGTAACATATAGATCTTATAGTGATAGATGGTCTTTTCACAGACCTTTAGGGTCAATATGTAGCCCTTAGACTTAAGCCTTAGAGGTTTTTACCTTGAACAGCCAGCGAATGCCAGGAATCCTTGCATGAAAGCAGTCGGTCCAATAGATGGAAGGTCAAGATCTTCACAAAAGGCAAAATTCACCTGTATGGCCATACATTTCATTTACGCCTCCAAATCTCCATCATCATATCAGTTGAGGATTTTTCTCCTCGGTCTCCACGGGCATTCGCCACTGCAGTCAGAGAGACACGGGCCCGGCAATGCAGGATCACACGCTGGCAGCCAGGTAAGTTTAAAATTTCAATCGTATGTCTCCTTCCACGTGGTATCTCCAACACTGGACAGGAATTCACAGGGCAAAGTGTAGACGTCACTACCCGCCCTGTCTGATTGAGACAGCTGACGCGTTTCATCCAGTACAGGATTTCTTCAGAGCCGTTTGACAGATACTGCCAAACCTGATACCTTTATAGTATCCCAAAGTTCATTCATTGGTTCCATGGTTGTACAAGTAATCTTCCATGGGGATAATCCAAAAAGCATTATAGGAGTCATATATAGATCTTTCAAAAAGTACAATGACCAATTTCAATAAAAGATAGAGGTATTTTTTTGGGTCAAGTAAACAGTACATTTGTCCATTAATTTATATGTATGTATAGACAATGTGTTTAGTGCTCTCATAGGGAGAAGAATTAATATTGCATCCCCATATAGTTTTAACAATAATATCAATCGAGTATGAATCCTCCATAAGAATATTAGTATTCCCTAGGTCTAATTATCAATATTAATTTATCCAAGAACATAATTAGCCAAAATTGCTATTTATTTAAACCTTGTGGCGGAATTATGGAGAAATAAGTTTTTTAACATGAAATCCCTTGCTACACAGTTAATGTAATCATGCTATATCATAAGTTATATATAAAAAGAAAATTGATTAGCTAGATTGATCACCATTTCGAAACTGAACAAATAATTTGTTCATTTTACAGCTATCTTTATATATATATATATGGAATTCATAATATATTTCAGGGGAAGCAGGGAGAAAGGACCCATATCCATTAAGGCATCAGGACCTGAGTCCCCACTTAAACCCAGAAAATGTTCAAAAACAATGATCCATCGATATAGTGGCAGGATCCAATAGGAACACTTTCACCACTAGATCTCGTGGTCATTTAGTTAAATGTATATAGCTATTACTAATGAGGGGAGCCACCAAGGAACCCTAGGGGGGGCAGGGAGAGGGATCATATGCCCAAGGGATGCCCGAAGGGCACCAGGTCCCTAGTCCCCACCACCCACAGCGGACCTATAAGCAACCCCTCCCACTGTAAAGGATTGCAAGGGGTAGGTAGTATATTATTTTATTACATTTACCCAATTGATTAGATATTTTATATTAAGAGAAAACCATTCACATTCATTCTACAAAAAATAGATCCTATTATGTAAACGAAATGGGACATCCAGACCAGAGGCACACTGTTGACATTAATGTCCGATTCCAAGGAAGAGTTTTCTATATATAAGGTCACCTACGAGTTTCAAATTCGATTTTAATATGGAGCTCTCAGAGGGATACATATATATATTTATATTGTTTGCTAATACTATGTAGCTCGAAAAATACAGAAAATCGAAGGAAGAGCACCGTACCACAAAGATAAGACCACTCAACATGCTTATCCCAAGATTCAAAAGGAGCAACTGGAGACCACTGCGGGCGCTGTTAAAACAGTCATCCCAGTGGAAGTCCATTAGCTCCCAATAGATCAGAGGAACATATTAAATTTTATTTCATTATTAAGTCCCCTAGGATTCAAGGTTCCCAATGTATAAATCCACATGGTTTCTTTTTGAAGAAGTATTCTGTTAAGATCACCTCCCCTTCTATCTTGAAATAGTTGGTAGATCCCCATGAATTTTAGGCCAGTCGGTGATTGAGCATGATATGTTTTAAAATGTGCAGCTAGGGGATTTGTTATTTCACCTTTAATAATGTCCCGGACATGTTCATTGATACGAATGTGTAACTCTCGCTTCGTTTTACCAATGTATTGTTTCCCACATGGGCAAACAATGGAGTAGACGACCATAGTCGAACGGCAATTGATGAAATTAAGGACTTTAAATTCCCTTCTATGTTCACTATCGAAAAAGGTGTCTGATTTTGATACATACTTACAACATTTGCAAGAGCCGCACATGAACATTCCTTTTGGACGTTTTTGTAGCCAGTTCTCATTCCCTGGGGTCCTTCTCTTAAACTCCGAGCTCACCAACATATCTCTCAATGTGGGGGCCTTTTTTGGGACCATGCTCGGTACATTCCCTACTATTGATTTGATTTTTTTATCCAAAGTCAGGTGTGGCCAATTTTTTATCATCAAATTTCGAAGTATATCCCAATGGGACCCATATCTCGAAATGAATCTAACTCTGTTGTCACTGTCGTCTTTTTTACCTCTTTTGAGGATTTCCTCTCTATTTTGTCTGGATGCCCTATTATATCCTTTCTTAATCAATTTTTTGGAGTATCCCCTATTTTCAAAACGAGAAGACAGATCTTGTGCTTCACTTTTGAAATCCCCAAAATCAGTACAATTGCGACGAATTCGAAGAAATTCACTTATCGGGATCCCCTTAATTTGAGATGGAAAATGATGACTGCTTGCTGCCAACAGGGTATTACCTGATGTTGGTTTTCGATATGTGGTCGTTTTTAGTCTATTTCCCTCCCTGTGGATATTAAGATCAAGGAAACTAATATGATCTTCACTATAAGTGAAGGTCAGGAGAATATTTAGCTCATTGACATTTAGATCTCTAATAAAACTTCCAACAAATCCAATGATCCCCTCCAACATAAGAGAACATCATCCATGTATCTAAGCCAAGCGGAAGCACATTTTCTAAAGAGGGGGTGTGGGTATACTATAAATTCTTCCCACCATCCCAGATGTAAACAGGCATAGGATGGTGCACAAGAGGATCCCATGGCTGTTCCACGGATCTGGCGATAGAATTTGCCATCAAAAGAAAAACAATTATAATTCAAAACAAATTCCAACATTTCAATAATAAATTCATTCTGGTGAGCCCAATCTCCTCCTCTCCTCTCCAGAAAATGTGCAACCGCTTTTAGGCCAACATCATGTGGGATGGAAGTATACAATGACTCCACATCCAGACCTACCAAAATGAAATCCTCCTCTAGGGTCAATTTGTCAATTTTATTTAAAAGATCTCCTGTGTCCAAAACAAATGAGGGGAGTGTACGAACAAAGGGTTTCAATTTTTCATCTATGTATTTCCCAAGGTGATCTGTTGGACCATCACACCCCGAAATAATAGGTCTACCTGGAGGTGAATTTCTATTTTTATGCACCTTGGGAAGCACATATATAGTAGGCATGCGAGGTTCCCTTACTTCCAGATATTGGAACTCATGTTTGTTAATTAAGCCCTCATCCAATGCAAAAATTAATTTTCTATTTAAAGTTGTCATTATGTTATCCGATGGGTTGTCATTCAAAAGAGAATATGCATCTGTTTCCAATTGTTTTTTTAATTTCACTGACATAGTCCTCCTCTCTGAGGAGGACAACATTTCCACCCTTATCACTGGGCTTAATTACAATGTTTTTAATATTCTGCAATTCTTTTAGGGCTTTCCGTTCCCTTCCAGTTAAGTTGTCCTCACACAGAAACGAGGACCAATCAATAACACTTATATCTCTGAGCATAGCCTCCAAAAATGCATGTGTGTATCTATTGGAATATGCACTTGGCATGGTACTACTTTTTTTCCGCAGACCCGTATATTCTGGGATTATGTCAATAGGATCCTCCTCAGGATCTTTTGTATTCTCCAATGTGTTACCTTCTCTCCATAACTCATTTAAATCTGCCAAGGTATCCAAATCAGACATTTCTAAGTTAGGGATCATATCAACTTCCATTATGTCTTTCTGTAGCTGAGATGCAATATTCTCATTTTGACTATTCCCCTCGTTTTTTTCCCCATGCCAAAGTCTCAAAAGAATCTTTCTGAGAAAAAGGTGAAGATCTTAGCATATCTCAAATTCTTTTCCAGGGGTGACTGGTGAAAAACCCAATCCCCGGTTCAATAGGGATATGTGATGTATTGATAAGGGAAAATCTGTTAAATTTATTACATTATTAGCATTATTTTCTATCTTCCCCTGCGTTGTCTTGTATTGGGTCCTCCTTTTTTCTCTACTATTCTTTCCTCTCCGAATTTCCCTCTGTTTCGATCCCCTAAAAAAGATACCTTTGGCTGTGATTCCTCCACTCTAATGTATTTTCCCATCTCATTGTCACTAGATGGGTCACTTGTGGTTTCCCCATCTGTTGACATAAAGGTATTCCTTCTTACTCGTGGTCTACTTTTATTTTGTCCCTCTCTATTTTTTGAGAAGGAGAAAATTTGTTTCTGCTCAAAATCAAAGGTATCCCTTTGAAATTTTTTCCTTTTACGTATCGATATTTCTCGAAGTTCTTTTTCCACCTCTTTTTTAAGATTATCATTTAGTTTTTCAAATTCAGGATCCTTACAGAAAACATCCAATTTTTTGACACTCTCTTCAATCTCTGCACTAAGCGAGCTTAGCATTTTTTTCTCCTCATCTATAAGTAAATCCATCAGGTTCCTTGGGGATTTCAAAAGTGAAGCACAAGATCTGTCTTCTCGTTTTGAAAATAGGGGATACTCCAAAAAATTGATTAAGAAAGGATATAATAGGGCATCCAGACAAAATAGAGAGGAAATCCTCAAAAGAGGTAAAAAAGACGACAGTGACAACAGAGTTAGATTCATTTCGAGATATGGGTCCCATTGGGATATACTTCGAAATTTGATGATAAAAAATTGGCCACACCTGACTTTGGATAAAAAAATCAAATCAATAGTAGGGAATGTACCGAGCATGGTCCCAAAAAAGGCCCCCACATTGAGAGATATGTTGGTGAGCTCGGAGTTTAAGAGAAGGACCCCAGGGAATGAGAACTGGCTACAAAAACGTCCAAAAGGAATGTTCATGTGCGGCTCTTGCAAATGTTGTAAGTATGTATCAAAATCAGACACCTTTTTCGATAGTGAACATAGAAGGGAATTTAAAGTCCTTAATTTCATCAATTGCCGTTCGACTATGGTCGTCTACTCCATTGTTTGTCCATGTGGGAAACAATACATTGGTAAAACGAAGCGAGAGTTACACATTCGTATCAATGAACATGTCCGGGACATTATTAAAGGTGAAATAACAAATCCCCTAGCTGCACATTTTAAAACATATCATGCTCAATCACCGACTGGCCTAAAATTCATGGGGATCTACCAACTATTTCAAGATAGAAGGGGAGGTGATCTTAACAGAATACTTCTTCAAAAAGAAACCATGTGGATTTATACATTGGGAACCTTGAATCCTAGGGGACTTAATAATGAAATAAAATTTAATATGTTCCTCTGATCTATTGGGAGCTAATGGACTTCCACTGGGATGACTGTTTTAACAGCGCCCGCAGTGGTCTCCAGTTGCTCCTTTTGAATCTTGGGATAAGCATGTTGAGTGGTCTTATCTTTGTGGTACGGTGCTCTTCCTTCGATTTTCTGTATTTTTCGAGCTACATAGTATTAGCAAACAATATAAATATATATATGTATCCCTCTGAGAGCTCCATATTAAAATCGAATTTGAAACTCGTAGGTGACCTTATATATAGAAAACTCTTCCTTGGAATCGGACATTAATGTCAACAGTGTGCCTCTGGTCTGGATGTCCCATTTCGTTTACATAATAGGATCTATTTTTTGTAGAATGAATGTGAATGGTTTTCTCTTAATATAAAATATCTAATCAATTGGGTGAATGTAATAAAATAATATACTACCTACCCCTTGCAATCCTTTACAGTGGGAGGGGTTGCTTATAGGTCCGCTGTGGGTGGTGGGGACTAGGGACCTGGTGCCCTTCGGGCATCCCTTGGGCATATGATCCCTCTCCCTGCCCCCCCTAGGGTTCCTTGGTGGCTCCCCTCATTAGTAATAGCTATATACATTTAACTAAATGACCACGAGATCTAGTGGTGAAAGTGTTCCTATTGGATCCTGCCACTATATCGATGGATCATTGTTTTTGAACATTTTCTGGGTTTAAGTGGGGACTCAGGTCCTGATGCCTTAATGGATATGGGTCCTTTCTCCCTGCTTCCCCTGAAATATATTATGAATTCCATATATATATATATAAAGATAGCTGTAAAATGAACGAATTATTTGTTCAGTTTCGAAATGGTGATCAATCTAGCTAATCAATTTTCTTTTTATATATAACTTATGATATAGCATGATTACATTAACTGTGTAGCAAGGGATTTCATGTTAAAAAACTTATTTCTCCATAATTCCGCCACAAGGTTTAAATAAATAGCAATTTTGGCTAATTATGTTCTTGGATAAATTAATATTGATAATTAGACCTAGGGAATACTAATATTCTTATGGAGGATTCATACTCGATTGATATTATTGTTAAAACTATATGGGGATGCAATATTAATTCTTCTCCCTATGAGAGCACTAAACACATTGTCTATACATACATATAAATTAATGGACAAATGTACTGTTTACTTGACCCAAAAAAATACCTCTATCTTTTATTGAAATTGGTCATTGTACTTTTTGAAAGATCTATATATGACTCCTATAATGCTTTTTGGATTATCCCCATGGAAGATTACTTGTACAACCATGGAACCAATGAATGAACTTTGGGATACTATAAAGGTATCAGGTTTGGCAGTATCTGTCAAACGGCTCTGAAGAAATCCTGTACTGGATGAAACGCGTCAGCTGTCTCAATCAGACAGGGCGGGTAGTGACGTCTACACTTTGCCCTGTGAATTCCTGTCCAGTGTTGGAGATACCACGTGGAAGGAGACATACGATTGAAATTTTAAACTTACCTGGCTGCCAGCGTGTGATCCTGCATTGCCGGGCCCGTGTCTCTCTGACTGCAGTGGCGAATGCCCGTGGAGACCGAGGAGAAAAATCCTCAACTGATATGATGATGGAGATTTGGAGGCGTAAATGAAATGTATGGCCATACAGGTGAATTTTGCCTTTTGTGAAGATCTTGACCTTCCATCTATTGGACCGACTGCTTTCATGCAAGGATTCCTGGCATTCGCTGGCTGTTCAAGGTAAAAACCTCTAAGGCTTAAGTCTAAGGGCTACATATTGACCCTAAAGGTCTGTGAAAAGACCATCTATCACTATAAGATCTATATGTTACATATCTGACCTTAACAGGTCTGTGAAAGGACTCTCTATCATTATAAGATTTATAACAATCAGGATCCGCCTAGGAGGGAAAAAGATATGTTGTAAACTATATCCCCTTAACATATGGGACTGTCTTCCTATTTTGAGATCTATACTTCTTATAAAAAGAATGTCTTCGAAATTTCATTACTAATCACTCTACATAGGAACTCTGGCCACTTTGTGACAAAAACAGCATATATGGTCGAAAATCGCAAGTGTGAACATAACCCAGCGTTTTTGCTTTGAAAATTGTTATCTTTTCAAATTTGTTCTGTGCATATATGATGTTTATATACATACTCATGAGGTGACAGTATAGAAGTATAGAGGTGTTATTATATGTCTCTTTTCCTGGCCAGGAGAAAAGTGTTTTAAATTGTTGTTGTATAAACTTATACTGCCGGTATTATCTGGATTTATGAATAAAATATTTTGTTAAATTTTATCCAACCCAAGAGTGCCTAGTTATATTCCTGGATCATTTTTTTCTTTTTCTTTTTCAATATTCTTTATCAGGAATGGCACCGTGCTATATTTTATTGCAAATTTGGGTATGTTTAGGTATGGTTTTCAATAACCACATCTTTTTTCTATAGATAATTAATATGTCTCTAGGTCCATCTACGAAGAGTGAACTCTTCAGGATATCTCGGTAACTTCACTTAATGCGAGATACAAAGTGTGTTTGGCCATTCGATGTCTATAAGCAGAGATCTCAAAAATGGTAATAGTTAAAGAGTTAAAACGCCAGATTTATTGAAAAACTATCAAAGTTTTCATTATGCAATGGATAGCCTATATTTACTGAAACTGGAAAATCCTACTAGATTTTTTAAAATGTGTGTAAAATAATTGAAAATGTTATTCAAAGAATCATATTAAGTTGGGTATAGTAGAAAACAATTTTGTGTATTTCAAGGTGTTACTACACTTAAAAGTGTCAATTTGGTATTGAATAGTGTTATTATTAATTTAAAACTAAATTGACAAATGATAATATAAAAACTGTTATCAATATTCTTTTTTAACCTCTTAACACACTGTGACATACATGTACATCGTGGAATTATTAAGGCACCATTACATACCATTAGACACCATGCCATACATGATTGATAGTCGGTCTACCGCTGTAACGACTGGGATCGGAGATATCTCCAGTCTTTTAACCCCTTAGATGCTCCGCTTAATAGCAACGGCGGCATGTAAGGTGTTTGACAGAGGGAGGGGTGCTAATTCTGTCAGCCCATTAGTTCCTCACATAACACTGACAGGCAGCAATGTCCTATGCATTCCCAAGAATTATGGAAGCGAATAAGCGATCACTGCTTCATCCCCAAAATTTTTTTTAATATTGACACTTAGAATAAACTTAACTTGCTATTTTTCTCACAAGTTTAATGGTGAAAATAAACAAAAGAAAGTTTATAAAAACGAATCATTTAATTATTTGTACCCTAAAATGATACCAATAAAAACCACAACCCGTTCCAAAAAAACCCAAGCTCTCACATGGCTATGTCAAGACAAGTAAAAAAATGGTTCTCGGAATGTGGTGACACAAGCATGACTTTTTTCTATAAAACATGTTTTTGTTGTGCAAAAGTACTAAAACGTAAAAAATCTATACTTATTTGCTATCGCCGTATGTGTACCGAACCGTAGAATAGAGTAAACATGTTATTTTTACCACACGGTATACAGCAAAAAAAAAAAAAAATTTGCCGAAATCTTAGTTTTTTTTGCATTCTCCCCCACTAAAAAAATTATAAAAGCTAATCAACAAAGTATATGTGCCCCAAAATGGTGCCATTGAAAAGCAAATATTGTCCCGCAAAAATCAAGCCCTCATACAGCTACATCGAGGGACAAATAAAAAAAAGTTATGGGTTTTAGAATGCGACAATAACATTTTTTTAAAAGTTCTTGGTCCTAAAAGAAATGTATCACCTATAATTTTATTTACTAATTAAAAACATACTAATACATATTTCTAGTCCATTTTTATTTTCAGATTGTAGATTATTTTTTATTCTATAATCTGTACATATTATGGGGGCTCCCATCTTGCCTCAGCTGCTGTTAACAGCATTTAGAGATATACTTTACCACAGCCAAATGTACCACAGAAGCTGACCCATTGACTTCTATAGGAGAGTTTCATAGGCATTCTCTGTGACCTGTGCAGGGGTCATTGTCCAGGAAGGGATAGGAGGGGAGCTGTGCACATCACCTATTGTCAGCGGTGGATCTTGTGTTATCTATGTATAGGTGTTACCATTCATTGTAATCCTGCCTGGGAAGATAAGGAGATGATTGCAAAGAAGTGATCTCTACAGAACAGGAAGTGTCATTTTATTATGAAGCTCAGTGGCCAATGAGTGGAAAATTGCAAGATTTTAGGATTATTTTTAAATATAGATAGTGGTATGGAAAATTAAAAAAAAATCACTAAAAGTTATAAAAAAATGTGTTTAACATAAAAACTTGATTTAAACCATAGGTAATTTTCTGATGATATATTCTCTTCAAAGGGGTTCTCCCATAATCATTATTTATTACTTATCCACAAGATAGGTGATAAATGTCTGGTCGGTGGGGTCCGACCGCTGGGATCCCCACCAATCTCGAGAACGGAAGTCGCCGAGTGCCCTATGTGAATGGATTGGTCCCGCTTTATTCACTTTCTGCTGGAAAGATTATAAATATTCTTTCTCAAACCTTCTAAGAGGGAGCAAGGACTGTCATTATACGTTTGCAGAGTTAAAATTAATTCATACAAACGTTGTCGAAAATGAGAAGCAGTTTCTTGTTTTATGTAACAGGGAAGCATTAACTCTTAGGATACCATGTCAGCTAACATATGCCCTTAACACAATTGCAAAGACCAATGTTGTTGACTTCTTTCAGATTCTAACCTTAATTCCTTAGGACTTTGATTTGGCCACTCCAAAACTTTAATTTTATTTCTTTTGAGACATTCAGAGGCGGACTTGCTTGTGGGCTTCGGATTATTGTCCTGCTGCATAACCCAACTGCGCTTGAGCTTTAGGTAACGAACTGACGGTGGAAATTCTTCTTCAGGATTTTGTGATAGAGAGCAGAATTCAAGGTTCCATCAATTATGACAAGTCATCAATGTCCTGCAGAAGCAAATCAGCCCAAGACCATCTCACTACCACCACCATGTTTGATTGTTGGTATGATGTTCTTATGATGTAAGATGTTAGCTGCACGCTAGATGTAACGAGACCCATGTCTTCCAAAAAAGGTCACCTATGACTCATGAGTCCACAGAATATTAGCCCAAAAGTTTTTGGGCAAATGCGAGATTAGCCTTTGTGTTCTTTTTGGTCAGCAATGGTTTGCGCCTTACAATTCTCCCATGGATGCCATTTTTGCCCAGTGTCTTTCTTATTGTGGAATTGCATACTTTGCTCTTAGCTGAGGCAAGTGAGGACTGCAGTTCTTTAGATGTTCATCTGGGTACTTTTGTGACCTCCTGAATGAGTCGTCAATGTGCTCTCTGTGAAATCTTGTTAAGCTGGCCTCTCCTGGGAATGTTCGTCACTGTTCCCAGTATTCTCCAGTTATGAATAATCACTCTCACTGTGGTTTGCTGGAGTCCCAGAGCCATAGCAATGACTCTGTAACCCTTTCCAGTCTGGTGGAATTCAATGACTGTTTTGCATATTTTTTGCATCTGTATTGGAATATTTTTAGATGTGGCATCATGTGCTACCTTTTGAAACCTTCTATTTTGCTTCATATCAAAAACACAAGAACGGCCATACTCACAAATTGGGCAGGTATAAGCACATTGCCAGATAAGTTCTATTTAAGTGATATTTCGTTTTAACACGGTCTAGTGAAATTAAACCTAATTATGAAGTGAATTTGGTCAACTGGTTGATATAGTAAGAAAGTGGGCAATTACTTTTTCACATAGAACCACGTAGAGCTGAACAGCATTTTTCCTTCAATAACTTAAATCAGTTTTTAAAAACAGTATTTTGTGTTTACTTTGGTTATCTTTGTCTAATATTAAAAGTAGACCCCCGGACGAAGCAGGTGGTGAAACACGTGTTGGGGATCAGGGTCCCGCTCCATTGGTTTGTATTCTGCTGCATTTATTGTTCAGGCACTTGCACTTTGCTGTACTTACCTCTGCATTTCTTAGTGTAGGAGGTTTTAGTATTTACGTGTGGGGATCCTTGCATCATGAGTTTGTTGTTCCATTTTATAATTTGTATTTTATTTTGTATCTAATAAAGATGTTGTATTTTGCATTGTACCGGTTATCCTGCCTATATTTTGTGATAGGAGGATTTAATATTAAAAGTAGTGTGATGATCTGAAACATTCAAGTGTGACAGATATGCAAAAATAAAAGAATTTGGGAAGGGGCGAAAACTTTTTCACAGCATTGTAAATGCAGTCATTTTTTTACATGATTGGTTACGACATGCTTATTTTAGCATACTGAGGAACTTAAGCAAACCCCATGGATTGCTGTCAGCTCACTGACATCTTTCTTCAATATACAAATTATTCAATAGAGTGAACCCCGTTGCTTACCACTCTGCCAGAGAAAAATCAGACTAAAGAAATGCTCTGTGTTGTATTCAGGTTAAGAGTATTTATGTATACTATCACTCTATTACAATTAAAGGTAAGTTTGAATTTTCATAAAACCAAAAAAACTTTCAAATAACAAAGAACTTTTATTTGGGATGTGCCTCTTCTCTCCAAAGGCCCCATAGCATCACATAGGCTGTCTATATTGCACATATGGCCTTGATATATCCTGCTAGAAAGTAGGATATAAATTGTAAGTACGTCTATATATTTTCACCCTGCTAGAAGATAGCAAAATAATTATATTTGGAAAATACATTTTAATCATCTAAAAACAGCAATATATGTGTATGTTTTCGGACCTTAGCTGTTTCTGATGTATGCCCTGTCCTCACAATAGTAGCATGTTTGTCAATTTAACTTTACTATATAAGAAGAAACCGAATCAGATATAAAAAAGGATTTTCCCAGTTTTGACATCATTCAAACAAGGCTGGTAAAATTATGGAAAACAAAGGTGAAGTGAAATAAATAAAGTCGGGAAAGTGCCTTGTCTGGGAAGTTTCCCTCAGCGAAGTCTATTTTATAGGGAATAAATGGTGTAGATATTGAGACATGGCAGAAATGACCTACTGTAATCACATTTCACCTGCTGCGGAGAAACATTCCTCTCGCTGACTGCTGTTCAGATATGACTGAAAGCAAAACTTTATCATATGGATTAATAGGTAGAAGCGTGACACCTTTATGCTACTTTAGACTCTTTTATCTGTCATTGTGCCTGTCATGATTTTCTCTTTTGCCGTTTTCTCATATATGTATGTGCCTGTTTTATCTGGTTTTATGACATTACATTGTTACAGTTGAAATCATCCAGGATTTTTTCTTACATTATAATACTGTAAATCCTTCATATAGAAGATGAAGTTTACATTTGTCTATTGTGTAATCCTACACATATAGCAAAACCTCACGCAGTAAAGCTCTGTTCACATATCCATTGGCAATTATGTCCGATTTGACAGCAAGAATAGCGCTGCATGTGGCCGCTGCAGGAGACATGGTAGCTAGACGCGGCTTGTCATGACGATAACAGCCGATCACTGGTGATCAGATAAGCCAGCATTCATTTAAAAATTGATTGTCATTATGAGACCCCTAAAAATAACTTTGAATGACATTTATAGTAAGTGGATACTGTCTATTCCACCACAGAAAGCATTTTAAACATATTGAACCTGCATAGTTTTGCAGCATTTAAAATAAGATTATATTTAGTTATATAGTTGAAGGACAACTGAAGGAGATGCTAGTCCTATTTATGCCATTAATGTCAGATTAAAGTTTAAACTAAAATAAAGTTTATTTAATTAATTTACTCATTATACCAAATTTTATGATTATGAATATTAAAAATAAATATAATTAAAGTAGACTAACCAGATGAAATGCATGTAGCATGCATTAAGAATGTGAAAACCCTTTTAATATGTTACTTTTATGCTAAAATTTTTTTACGGTAATTGCAGTTGCAGGCTCAAAGCTTTTACACCACAAACCCCATACACCATCTACATTAATGTTCACACATATCCAAATATAGATGGCACTATAACTTAATCATAATAATAATTCTGATAGTTCATTAATGTATGTGGAAAGTTGTATTTCCACAATATCTCTATAACAACACTGCAGTGCCGACTCTTACTTCAAGTGATCACATGTATCAGGTGCCATGGCTTTTAAACTTTTTGTTTTTGTAGCTCTCCTACAATTTTAGTGTTGAAATGTTTAACTTTGCTTGAATCTTGCTTGGAACATGTAAACTTATCATACATGTATTTAACAACATACCTCATGTTTGCTTGCAAGCATTTAAAGAACCATCTTTACAAAGAGACACATTCAGAAACGTTTCTTAAAATAAAAAATCAGTACCAAATCAAGAATAAGATACTTTCATGAACCTGGTCAGGGTTAAAATATTTGTGTAGGCCAATGCCAACTATTAAAGTTATTTAAAATATTTTATTGAAATGTAACTAGAACAAATAAGTTTGTAGTTTTCAAAGCCACGTGGTCTCAAATGAAAAATCTGCTTTCAATCTCACTGTCCCGGAGAAATATTCATATATGGCTGCCGAAATAAGATTCATTTGTGTTTGAGAATGAAGTAGGTACTGTACATCTGTAAAGATTTATAGTACTTAAGAGATGATTGTAGAAGACATATGGTTTAATCATGATGTTTTAAGCCTTTTTTAGCAGCTTAAGATTTCAATGTTTCTTTCTTCAATTTAAGTTTTCCATTACTAAAAAGCAAACATAAGTAATATTCCTAAGGAATTAAGGTTAGAATCTGAAAGAAGTCAACAACATTGGTCTTTGCAATTGTGTTAAGGGCATATGTTAGCTGACATGGTATCCTAAGAGTTAATGCTTCCCTGTTACATAAAACAAGAAACTGCTTCTCATTTTCGACAACGTTTGTATGAATTAATTTTAATTCTGCAAACGTATAATGACAGTCCTTGAAAGTCTCTTATGCTGGGATTATTTAGATAGCAGTTTCAGTAATCACTCCACCACTTGAACTCTACAAGTGCTTCTAGATTTAAAGCTTTTATTTATTTTCTATATCTTTATGCTCTCAAACCGACAGCTTGTTTGCTTTTAAGACATTCCCAGTCGAAATCGTAAATGTATACTTGTATAAATATGCCTGCCTGCTGCAATAATGTTTCTTTTTAATGATGTGATGAATGTTTTAACAAAAACTTTCATGAAAAACAGAAAAAAAAACATTGTAACAGTTTGGAAGCTCCCCTTGACTAAATTGTGTTGAGTGCTTTGTGTTCTGTTTTTACCTTAGCACATAAAACACCCCTTTTTATTCACAATTTAACCACTGACTATGCACATTAATACCCAATGGTTAATTAGATGTGCTATTATACTCCTTTTTCCCACACAGTAGCACAGTGGGCACATGTATATTTTAAGTGAATTTGCTGACAAGAAAATATTAGCTTATTGGTAAAAGAATTTTTAATTTGAAGATATCTGAAGGTTCTATTCTTTGCAGACTCTGGGTAGCTATTACACATTCGAAGCCTACCAGAGGTTGTAGCACAAAATTTTATTTACTGCCAAGCTATTAAGTGATGATTAAGTAGTGCTTTCGTAGCATTTTAAGTCAATCATATCAGCTAAACAATATATAAGTTCTACAGATGGAGTAGCCTGGGTTGACATAAATAATGTTATGGCGACAATCACATAATATCTTGGTTCACTTTTTATTACTTACCCAGATGTCCATTGGCAGAATGAATTCAATAGAGAAAAAGGGCATTGTGAGGTGTTAAATAAAAAGACATTCTAAATCTAGGTTTATTTTAATATATTATCTAATTTTGTGAATTTTGTGTCTACTGATCTTATCTGTGAAATTGGCATTTTACAGAGGAAGGGATCTTTTTGCTACTTGTTACCTATGGCTGCATTTTCTTCAAAACTGGTCCTGCCTTTGAAATATGTTTTAACTATTTGAAACAAGATTTTGGTTAGGGTACAAGAATATTAAGAAACTCTAAAGCTGGCCATATACATTAGATCAACATCGGTTCAGCCTTCTGATTTTGTCGGGATGGTCTAATGATCTAATATACACTCCTCAACATTGAAATTGCAACACCAAGAAGGAAAAGTTTTGGAATTGTTAAAATCACAGGATCAATAGACATGTTAATGATATACAAATTATAAAAAAATGGAACAAAATATTCCAAATATCTTGATTTATTCAGTACCGGGTATGAGCTTTTATCTCAGCAGATATTTCCCAGGGAAGAACCTTTTCCCTTCAGTAACTCCAGATATCCCTTCTGACAATGTACATTTATGTACTTTTATACAAGACATATATCTTCTGCACCTATTTATATTTACCCTCTTGCTGTCAGCTGTTTTTTCGTTTCTGTGTTTCACCAATGTAAAGCTACGCGACTTCTCGCGCTTTGCGGGTCACCATGCGTTCCATTGTCATTTTGGACCTCATCGGCCACCGTAGTGTTTACAATCCCCTTGATTACGACCGTTGTTTATAATACAGGGATTTGTTTTATCCTTCTAACCCAATTAACCACTCGTATCTTACATATATATAGTGTCCATTTAACACCTCCTCGATAGTTTTAGCAAGAACACATTTTTAAGAATTTTTGCCATCCACATGTGGCAAGTTTTCTCGTGCTAATTACGCAATCCCTTTTATTCTTCCAAGTTTTAACCAGGCAGTTTCCCATACTACTTTGTATTACTTTACAATTGTACCATAACATGTATCATGTTGTTATTATGTATATGTATTCCCTGAACTTCGACCCGCCTGGTTTTGGCGGTTTTTTGGCCAATTGCCCTGTCTGAATTGGCCCAATTAAGACCATCACAGTTGTGTATATATACATGCTTTCTTTTCTGTTTATTATGCCTGATGAAGACGCCAGTTTGGAGTTGAAACGCGTAGCCACCTTGTACAATTAAAATCCGTTGATATAGAACCGATTCTTCGTGTTTTCTCCTCGTCCTACCACGCAGCAGCGCCATTACAGATCCTATTTCACCCATTCATCGTACCAAGCGGTTACCTGTGTAAACCGGTTCAGATCTGGCAGCAGCACCTGTGGACCTTTAATGCGAACTAACTTTGGCTATTTGGTGAGCATGGTTTTTTAATTCCTTCACCTGCCTATCTTATTGACCTACACCATGTGGCGCCGTGGTTTTTGCTCTCTTTCTCACAGGAATACGGCTTGTGATCGATGAGACTTCTGACTGGCTGCAGCAGTCACATGATAGCCCACATCTAAACAAAAACACCTTAAAGGACAACCAGAGCATCAGCGCAGGATCACCAGAGGAAAGAATAGGTGAAAGTAGAACAAGGGGAGGAAAGCTCCAGCTCACCAGCCCAACGCCTGACACTCCTGCTTCGCTCGGGTCTCCGCAACGGTCCACGGTAGATAATAGTAGAATAGAAAAAGTTGATCCAGCGCTGGAGGAGTGTTTTAAAAAGGAACATATTCCCAATTTTATTCGTATCAAGACATATAAAAAAAAGAAAGAATAGGTGATTAATAACAGCAGAAAGTCTAAATTCTGCTTTACCGTTTAAACGGACAGAGGTCACAAACTCTGCCTGGAAGACACTTCTCCAACTTACACCATGTGAAAAAGCATAAGAAACCATGTTGGATGCTTTAAAGATGAAAGGCACTTGGGCCCTGTAGTCCCACCATAATCACGTCTGGATACCGCTTACATGCATATTGTTTTCAAAATATAGCTGACATAGAGTAGCATCATACAAATTGCAACAGGTAATAGAGCTTCCTTGTCCTTACCTGCTTCGGTCATTTATATTAACATAGTGTGCGAGGTTGCATATTGATCTAATTTTTATTGTATAATAGGTAAGTACTAATTATTTTTTCTTTTAGGATATTTTCAGGTGTTTTGAAGAGAAAAAAATTGGATGACCCATTTAAGAGCACCCACCAGGTTAACTCTTTAACCTATAGTGTTTCCAACCTCATGCCAGGTGACATGTGTAACATATAGCTGCATGCCATTGACTTGGAAGCCCAGTGACTGGATCACAGCATTTCTAAAAACACTCTTACATTTTATGGACATATTTTGAATATTTCATTAGAACTTAAAGAATCGACATAATTAAAATATATAAATGTTCTGGTATTTCTAACCCTACCCTATAACTATTATGTTCATGAGTTTGCAAAGGTTTCAAAGGTTGCAGAAGATAAAGAGAAGACAGGGTAAATCCACAGAAAATATCAAAGGGCTATTAAAATACTAGACTTTTCAGATGATCTATTTGTGAATTAATAAATATCTACATTTCTTTAATCCTTGTGGAGCTGAAAATAGCTTATGAAGAGCTTAAAACATGTCATAATCCTCTAATATGATTTGAAGTGCATACAGCAAATTGGTTATTCGCTATTGGTTACCTAAATAATCTTGGGACATATGCTGTTGAAAAAACGTAGTTCTTGAGCTGGGACCCATAGCAAACTTTTGACTGGGCCCACTCCTCCCCTCCCCTGGGTGCCACACACAGCCCACCTCTTATAGATAGTGCCCCCTGTAGATTGTGTGATACAGCCTCCCTGTAGATTATGTCATACTGCCCTGTTGTAGATAATGTCAAACAGCCCCCTGTAGTTAGTACCATACAGCTTCCCCTGTAGATTATGCAATTCAGCCCCCCTGTAGATTGTGCCATACAGCCCACCAATAGGTTATGCCATACATCCCCCCTTGTAGACAGTGCTATACAGCCCCCTCTGTAGATAGTGTCACACCCCCTTGTAGATAGTGCCACACCGCCCCCTGTAGATAGTGTCCCCTCCCTCTTGTACAGTTGCATAGACTCCTCCCTTGTAGATAGTGCCCCACTTCCCCCTTGTAAATATTACCATACAGCACCCCCTGTAGATAGTGCCCCCTCCCCCTTGTAATAAGTGTCATACAGCCCCCACCTCACCCTTGTAGACAGTGCTCCCCACAACCCCCTTGTAGATAGTGCGCCACACCTCCCTCTTGTAGATAGTGCCCCTCTCCTCCCCCTTGTAGATAGAGCCATAGTACCCCCCCACCTCCCCCTTGTAGATAATGCCATACAGCCCCCACCTCCCCCTTGTAGACAGTGCCCCCCACCTCCCCTTGTAGATAGTGCCATACAGCCTCCCACCCTCCCTTGCAGATAGTGCCATACAGCCCCCCCACCTCCCCCTTGTAGATAGTGCCCTACAGCCCCCCACTACCCCCTTGTAGACAGTACCTCCAAATAATAATTAAAAAAAATGAAACTCACCTAGGCTCCGTTCCCGCGATGAACGGAGCTGCTCCACAACGTTGACAGGATACTTGCATAGGCCAACATGATCTAGTAACGTCATCACACCGGCCTGTACAGGGATCCTGTTCCTGCACCTGAGAGATAGTGCCCCACACACCCCCCTTGTAGATAGTGCCCCCACCTACCCTTGTAGATACTGCGCCCCAGCTCCCCCTTGTAGATAGAGCCATGCAGCCCCTACCTCCCCCTTGTAAACAGTGCCCCCCCTTGTAGATAGTGCCATACAGCCCTCACCTCCCGCTTGTATACAGTGTCCCCCAGGAACACACAGCACCCCACCTCCACCTTGTGGGCAGTGTCCGGCAGCTCCCCTTTGTAGACAGTGCCCCCCACCTTCCCCTTTTATATAGTGCCCCGCTCCCCTTTGTAGACAGTGCTCCCCACCTTACCCTTGTAGACAGTGCCCCCCACCACACCCTTGTAGACAGCGCCCCGCACCTCCCCTTGCAGACAGTGCTCCTCACCCCCCCCTGGGTAAACAATGCCATGCAGCCCCCCAACCTCCCCCTTGGAGAGAGCGCCATACAGCCCCCACCTCCCCCTTGTAGAACAGTACCCCCCAAACAAATAAAACCAAAAAACTAGGCCCAGTTCCCGCGATAAACAGAGCTGCTCCACAACACCGAGGGGATCCTTGCATAGGCTGGCGTGATCCAGTGCCGTCATCAATGGCCTGTAGCCTAGTAAATGGCAGAGCAGGGAGATACCGCCCTGCTCTGCCCTAGTGTTTAATAGTATCTTCATTGAACGTGGCATCGCTACTCAGTGGCGGATTAAGTAGACCATGGGCCCTGAGCTGTTACCCAAACTTGGGCCCCCCTTCCTCACCGCCGCCCTGCCGCGCCGTAACTATTTTTAACACTACCTTTTTGGGCAAGCATTAACAGTGTTACGATTTCCCTTGTCACAGGGTTGTGTCCCTACATACTGACAGTATCACACTGTGCAGGGACACAACCTCCTGACAAGGGGAATTGTCTATCAGTCCTGGACTGCAGAAATACTTTTTGTGAAATACAAGGATTCCTATAATAAACATGTCAGGAGAGGTGACAGATTCTCTATAAATCTAGTGACTCACAGGTGACGACGTCTCAGATTCTGGTAGTTTTTTTCCTCTTTTCTTCTCCATCCGGTCCAGCGCTCATGACGACTTCTCCCGGCCATGACTCATTTCTGCAGAATTTGCCACTCAGACGTCTCCTCACTTTTCCAACATTTCCACACCTATAAACGAAAATAAAGTTATCATGGTGCCACATACTGTGCCCCTAAATATAATAGCACCAAACACTGCGCGCCTGAATATAATAATACCACACACTGTAAAACATACACACAGCCCCCTGTACATAGTGCCACACACAGCCCCTGTAGATATTACACACCCCCATAGATATCGCCATACACAGCCCCCTCTATATATCACACATCCCCCCCCGTAGAGAGCGTTACACACAGCCCCCTATAGATAGTGCCATACAGCCCCCCTGTAGAGAGCGCCACACAGCCCTCCCCCTCTTGTAAATAGCACCAAAAAGCCCCCCCTATAAAGAGCGCCACACACATACCACTGTGGATAGCACTACACAGCCCCCCCTTGTATATAGTGCCACACAGCGCTCCCCCTTGTATATAGTTCCACACAGCGCTCCCCCTTGTATATAGTGCCACACAGCGCTCCCTCTTGTATATAGTGCCACAGGGTTATGTACACATTTAAAAACTTTATATTATAATTATATATATATTAGTATGTGTGTGTATCAGTGTGATTGATTGATTTTATTCAAAAATATTTTAACTTTTTGAGATACAGGTGCTTTGTTTCTAACAGGATCAGTGACACGCAGGATCCACCTCAAATCTATCACATCTAAGATTATAATTTAGCGCAGGGCCCGTTTCACTGATCCCGTCAGTCCTGCTGACCTGACGGATACAGGATACAAAGCAGCTGTATCTCAAAAAGTGAAAATATTTTTTAATAAAACGTAATTACAAAGTTGCACCAAACACACATTTTTATTAAAAAAAAAATAAAACCGACGTGATTTTTGCGACGTTTTTTTCCGTAGACAATGCAGGTTTCGTTTTTTATCGTTTTTATACACACCTTTTTTGCAATTTTAGAATTTTTATTCATAGTTTGAAAATAATAGTAAAAAAATAAGCTTTTTTACGTTTCAGCTATTTTTTGTTTGGTAATATAGTTTTATCCTAAAATAGACCTTTTATTTGTAATCGTCATTGTTTACCGTAAATTTTTATATATTACATGTCTATATTAGGGTAATTGGGTCAGCGCTGGCGTTACAACAATGATTGGCGGGGGGGAACGTTTTTTTTGGGGTGGGTATTTTATGTGTATTTATTATTTAATTTTTTTTTGCACTTTACTTTACAATTTTTTTATTACTGTGGTCTGATCCTCAAAGGTCAAAAAAGACCTTTGGGGAACTTTATATATATTTTTTCTTTTACACCATGTTTTTCCACTGTAACTGGGGCTGCACAGTGCAGCCCCAGTTACAGGGGAAATCAGCCCTCTCATAGTGATGATTGTCACTAATAGGGCTCTGCTGGGTCTAGTTAGACCCAGCAACAGTCTGCCACTAATGGCACCCGGAGATCATGTGACCAGTCACATGATCACCGGGAGGAATAGAGACAGCGCCGCTGCTGCTGTCTCTATTCCTGCACACAGCGCGCATTCAGCGCTGTGTACAAGTCATCAGAGAAGACAGAAGCAGTGAAAGCTGCTTCTATCCTCTCCTCAGGGTCCCCAGCAGTCACTGACAGCCTGAGACACGACATTCAGCTGCCCGATCGCGCGGGCAGCAAGTTAAAACCCGAGCCATAGAAAGTCTATGGCTCGGGTTTTAACGACCCGTTCCTGACCGCTGACCGTAAAAATACAGCCAGCGGTCGGGAACCAGTTGGGCAGGAGGTTAAGCCAACTAACATCAGCGCCGGTGACCGCCCGCCCGGCTCTTCTCTTGCTGCTTTGGAGTAACAGAACAGCCGTCCGTCGCTGTTCTGTTACTCAATGGCGGCGGCCCGCACTTGTCAGGGAGGCGTGTCCTACCCCTTTCCCGGCCAATTCCCTGCTCCTCCTCCTCATCTTCGGCAGTTAGCAGCGCTAGCGCTCTGAATATATTTATAAGATGATGTGTGGTTCGGGCTGCCATGGTCCCCCTGGAAGCCTCGGGCCCCGGGCGGCCACCCGAATCGCCCATATGATAATCCGCCACTGTCGCTACTGCTGTAGCAGCCATAGCAGCTGCTAGCGGTGCCACCAGGCAGGCATGGGGGGCCCGAGGTCGTCACGGGCCCCTTCATGCACCGGACCCCGCAGCAGCCACTATAGCTGCTATGGTGGTAGTTACGCCACTGCTCATTGTAGATAATGCCACAATGCCCTCTGTAGATAGTGCCACACATCCCCTTTAGTTAATGCCACAGTGCCCTCTGTAAATAATGCCACAGTGCCCTCTGTAAATAATGCCACAGTGCCCTCTGTAGATAGTGCCACACAACCCCTTATAGATAGCGCCACAGACACGCCACCCTGTAGATAGCTGCATACACCCCACCCTATAGATAGTGCTACACCTACCTCCATGTAGATAGCACCATTGGGGCTCGCTCTAGGAGTGGGATCCCCAGCCAGAGCATTGACAACGCTCTGGCCGGGGATTCTGTTCCTGGAGGAGCCCCTGACGTCACTGTCCATAAATGGATTGTGACATCAGGGGCTTTTACAAGAGTGAATTCCCCGGTCAGAGAGTCGGCAACGCTCTTGACGGCGATTTTGGTACAGGAGGAGCCCCTGATGTTACTGTCCATACATGGATAGGGACATCAGGCACACCCTCTAGGAGCGGAATCCCCAGCCAGAGTGTAGGCAGCGCTCTGGCTGGGGATTCCACTCCTAGACAGGGGTGCCCTCTAGGAGCAGAGTCCCACGGATGGAGCCTCTGTATAAAAGCAAAGTCCCTGGCCAGAGCATGCTCTGCGCAGGGATTCAGTTTCTGGAGGAGCCCCTGACGACACTGTCCATATATGGATATTGATGCAAGGGGCTACTCTAGGAGCGGAATCCTCAGCCCAGAGAATTGTCATGGAGCAGATAGTTTATTGCAGTATTTAATTGAAGGATGCAGATACAATTGAATATGGCAGTTGCCGGGACACGTACGGGAGAGTAATTTGCCAAGACTGTCTCTGTAAATTTGGGACAGTCCCGGCAGATTCGGGACTGTTGGCAACTGTACTAGACTTGTATGGGCAGATTTTCTTTCTCTCTCTGCTCCCTCCCCATACTGCCCCTTCCTCTCTCCATAGACTTGTATTGGCAGGTAGTGAAGTAACACACCACCACTTTCTGCAGTCTGTAACTAGAGACAGACTTGGCTTGGCAACAGGGTGTGGACTAGACAGCAGATTACCGTAAGGGACACACTTAGTGGCAGTAACTTCAAATAGAATTTGTATGGATAAAAAATATCAGGTATACTATTAGATTAGCATAATTTGTTTAAAAAGTTATTGTCCATTTAACTGTAGCACCCAGTCTGAGACAGCTGCTGCCAAGGTAAATTAGATCATAGATCAGTGGCGTAACTACCGCTTTAGCAGCCGTAGTGGCCGCTACGGGGCCCGTGCTGCCAGCCGACACACCCCCCCAAATGCCCGGTGGCGCCGCTAGCAGCCATTATGGCTGCTACAGCGGTAGCGCCGCTACTGTGGGGGCCGCGCCGCCGAGCCTCACACAGGCCCTCTCATGCCTGTAGGTGGCGCTAGCAACGGAGGGGGCCCCGGTGCTAGCGGCAGCCAAATACATGCATTAGCACTGAATGGCCGGGCATGTTCCGTGCCCGACCATCCAATGCCGTACAATGACACGGATTGGCTAGCGGCGCGATGACATCATCGCACCGCTTCCATGCTTGGAAGGTGCCGAATGGCGGGTCAAGTCATTCTGCCCCGCCAATCAGCGTCATTGGACGACGCTCATTCAGCTCCAGCAGACATGCTCAGAAGAGAGCATGTCTGCATCGCCAGTGAACAGCGTGGGAACGGGATCATGTGAGTATGTCAAGTTTATATATATTTTTTTCTCATAAAAATGTGAATGGCATTATCTATAGTGGGGGGGTCTATCTACAGGGGGGTCGTCTTTATGTGGGCCATTATGTATAGAGGGGTCTATATGTGGGGCACCAGCTACAGGCGGGTCTATATGTGGGGGTGTGGGCCACTATAAACAGGGGGCTCTATATGTGGGCCATTATATACAGGGGGGGTCTATATGTGGGGGTGTGGGCCACTATATACAGGAGACTCTATATGTGGGCCATTTTCTACAGGGGGGGTCTATATGTGGGCCACTATATACAGGGGGGTCTATATGTGGGCCACTATATACAGGGGGTCTATTTGTGGAGCACTAGCTACAGGGGAGGTCTGTATGTGGGGATGTGGGGCACAATCTACAGGGGGGGGTCTATATATGCGGATGTGGGCCACTATCTACAGGGGGGTCTATATGTGGGGGCAGTATATGTGAGACACTATACACGGGTGGGCTATATGTAGAGCACTATCTATAGGGGAGCTATTTTTAGGGTACTTTCTATAGGAGTGGGCTATGTGTGGGACACTATATACAGGGGTGGGTTACCTGTGGGGCACTAGCAACAGGGTGGCTATATGTAGTGCACAGTCTACAGGGGTGGGCTATATGTGGGACACTATATACAGGGGGAGCTATATGTGAGACACTATCTACAGAGATGGGCTATACGTGGAGCACTAACAATAGGGGAAGCTATATGTAGGGCAGCACGGTGGCTCAGTGGTTAGCACTATTGCCTTGCAGCTCTGGAGTCCATATGTGGGCACTATCTACAGGGGCTTCTATGTAGGTCACTATCTACAGGGGGATATGGGGGCACTATCTACAGGGGGCACGGTGTGTGTGTGTGTGTGTGTGACAGTGATGGTACTATTATAATCAGGGACACAGTGTATGGAGCTATTAAAGTTAGTGGTGCAGTGTATGGTGCTTTATTATATTTAGAGGTGTTGAGAATTTTAACTTTGTTTATAGGTGCAGAAATGTTTTAAAAGTGAGAAGCTGAAGACATCTAAATGGAAAACTGCAGAAATGGGTCATGGCCGGGAGAAATCCATCATAGATGTCTGAACCGGTGGGAGAAGAAAAGAACTAGAATCTGAGTCACTTAATGTAAATGTTTATTCTGCCTCTAATCAGTATTGTAGTCACTGTATGATCTGCAGCGAGATAATGGGCGGTATGATTTTTTTTTTTGTGAAACCGAATCTCCCAGCATATCCTTACCATTGTTCGGGCCATGCTGGGAGCTGTAGTTTTACGCCGTACAAACCTGAGTGTAACTACCGCTATAGCAGCCGTAGCGGCTTCTACGGGGCCTGCAGCATGAGAAGGCCCGTGCCACCCGCCAGCACGGCCCCCTCCCATGGCCGGAGGCTCCGCTAGCAGCCGCTATGGCTGCTACAGCGCGACGCCACTGAAGGGGTTGTTCCTACAAAAGACATGCATCCCCTATCCACAGGATAGGGGATACATGTGTGATCGCTGGGACGCCCAGCGATAAGGAGAACGGGGGACCGAAAGTCCTCCCGAAGTTCTCCATGACAAACCTCGGACTTCCGGGTCTGTCTGCAGCTCCATTGCAATGGCTTGCGCACCGGTCGCGCTTGTGCGCATGTGTGACCAGCGCTCCTTTAATTTTTATTGAACTGCGCAGACGCCGGAAGTCCGAGGTTCGTCATGGAGAACTTCAGGGGACTTTCGGTCCCCCGTTCTCCTTATCGCTGCCAGCGATCACACATGTATCCCCTATCCTGTGGAAAGGGGATGCATGTCTTTTGTATGACAGACTATAGGCCGTTTTTTTTTGTGGGGGGGGCTATGTGGCGTTATCTACAGGGGGATCTGTTTGGCGTTATCTACAGGGGGGTCTGTATGGCATTATCTACAGGGGGGATCCGTATGGTGTTATCTACAGAGGGGGTCTGTATGGCGTTATCTACAGGGGGGTCTGTATGGCGTTATCTACAGGGGGTATCTGTATGGCGTTATCTACAGGGAGGGGGGTCTTTATGGCGTTATCTACAGGGGGGCTGTATGGCTTTATCTACAGGGGACTGTATGGCGTTATCTACAGGGTGGGCTGCATTGCGTTATCTACAGGGGGGCTGTATGGCGTTATCTACAGGGGGGCTGTATGGCGTTATCTACGGGGAGGCTGTAAGGCGTTATCTACAGGGGGGCTGTGTATGGTGCTATCTATAGGGGGGCACTGTGTGGTGCTATCTATAGGGAGGCACTATCTACAAGGGGGGGGGGGTTGTGTGATACCCAGCAGAGGGGGGGCCCCAGTCAAAAGTTTGCTATGTGGCCCAGTCTTTCCTAGTTACGCCCCTGCATAGGATGCATCAAAATGGGTCTAAATGCACATGATGAGATCATAGTTCTATCAAATTACAAATCACTGGTGAGACTGCATATGTAATATTGTGTACAGTTTTGGGCAACAGTACAATAAAGACATATAGCAGCAGAGCTGGAACATGTTCAAAGATGGGCAACCAAAGTAATAAATGCAATGTATGGACTGCAGTACTCAGAAAGATTATCAAAATTAGGGTTATTTCATTGGAAAAAAATAATGGCTTAAAGGTAAACTAACAAATATGTATACATTTATCAAAGGTCAGTACAAAGATCTGTATAATGATCTATTTATACCAAGGACTGTAAATATAACAAGGTAGCATTCACTGAAAATTTCTACATGAACTATATTATACTATTTTTATTTCTTTAATAGAGGACTGCTTTGGAGTTTTTAATTATTACCATAGTCCATTGCAACCCATTAATAATTAATCCAAGTAGGCGAATTTTTATTTATAGAATTTTACCATAAAGCTTAGCATTCTCTTAAACTTTGCTTTGGAGATACAACAGACAAAGTCTGTAAAATAGCGTATTTTTAGAGATGTTAATAGTAATGAGATGCCAAAAATGGGAATTAATGAATTTATCTCAACAGCTTGGATCATTGAAGCTCATTGTGCACATGTGTACTGTATAATTGTAGAAATCATTGTAACTATCATTTGGTCACTACTGTAAAGTCAGTGACCTTGACTAAGTTGCATTATTTAAAATTAAAATGAGGCAAACCCTGAAATTAATGCTTTCGCTGATTCCCCAATAAGCTAATTTTCCTATTTAAGAGCTGAATTTGCCATATTTAAGATAACGGTGGTTAAAAAAGACAGGTTCAGTTTTTAGCTCCTATTGTCTTAAATGGAAAATATTGTTCCCTGAAAATAATTTCACTATTAATAAGCAAATATGCAAATCATCTATAACTTATGTCACTAGTAACTCTTCTTCCACAATCACCTGCAACATCTTACATACTTTTGAATTAGTTGGTCCAGGAACTGCATTAGAACCTAAGGTGACTATTTGTTCTGTTACTCTGTTCCATGCATCAATGTGAGGCACCAACAAGCTTCTCTGTCTTGGCCTGTGTATACAGATATAAGGTTATAGTAGCAAACTGAATTTTTTTTCCCCGGGTGAAAAAAGGCATACCTATAGGGGTATGTTTAAACGTAGAGTAAATAATGTGGATTTTCTGCAACGTATTTCATTGCAGAAAATCCGCAGCGTAATACAGTAGTAGCAGAGTAGATGAGATTTAACCCGTTGGTGACATGTCACATACATGTACGTGACAGTCGCCAAGGGGAAGTATGGAGCACGCTCACGGATTGAGTGCGCTCCATACAAAGCGGGTGTCAGCTGTATGTTACAGTTGACACCAAAGTGCAACGAGCGGAATCAAAGATCACTTCGATTCTGCCCATTTAACTGCTTAAATGCTGCGGTAAATAGCGACTGCAGTATTTAAGCCATTGAAATAAGGGGGGTGGCCCCCTCTGATGTGCCATTGAACCCCCCCGTGATTCGATTGGGGAGGGTGATGGTTGTTATGGCAGCCTGGGGGGCTAATGGGTCTACCATCTTTGTTCTCCTATAAATCATAGGAGACAGTCAGTATAGTACAGTAGTATTGCAGTATACCAGGCAAGCGATCCAACTATCACTGGTTCAAGTCCCTTAGGGGGACTGATATAAAAAGTAAAATACAGTTAAAGTGATATTCTGAACTCAGCAATCATGTTTAAAAAGTTAGATAATGTCAATACCTCTATTTTAGTAAATGCATTCATTTTTCAAATCTGTACTGTTTTGCAGATATGAATTATTCTCCAGCCAGGCTTCCCTTCGTTGTTTGAAACCTGTTTCTTATGGTTATGACCACCGTCGTGATTAAGCACCGGTGGCCGCACTTGCGCCATTGTACCTCTTTATTTTGCAGTGAGGATGTCCAGGATCTCGGGAACGTGCATGCTAGAGCATGCGCAGTAGCTCCCTGCCCGTCCACCTCTCTTGAGTTTTATTCAAGTCTATAGGACAGCCCCTAAGCATGCACAGTAGCCCTGGAGCCGTCCTGTACTCGGCACATGAGTAAAGGCCAGCCGAGTTAGCTGAGCCCTTATCAGAACTGGTATGTAAAATTGTCTGTTACATACTTATGCTACACAGCAGCATGGACTGGCCACTGTCCGTGGTGTAAACTGCACATAAATCAACTGTACGAGACAGCGTCCTGCTCGGTCTCCTATGCTCCCATCTGCTGTAAGAAAGCCGGCCATGTATCAGTGTTTGAGCGTATCAGTGCAGGCTTCTCTACTGCCAACAGGAGCACAGGAGACAGAGCAGGACGCTGTCTCATACAGTTGATTTATGTGCAGCTTCCCCCACGGACCCTACAGTCAGGGGCTCCTCCAGGACAGGAATTCCCGGCCAGAGTGTCGGAAACTACACTCCTAGAAGGAGACCTATTGGAGTTAGCAACAGGGAAGGGGGTGGGTGTGTAGGAAAAACAACATTATCTAACAACATCCGGAGCACGCGCTAACAGAGCAGAGCGGCTTGATTGACATCAAGCCGCTCACCCCCCTTTTAGAAAATATAACCAGCACTAGTTGCATTATCTAGTTGAGAAAAACGGGAATTAGGAAATTAATAAAAAAAATTTTTAGCACTATATTTATATTTTTATTCATGTTTAGAAAAAATTCTCCACTTGGGAATAAGGTATTTGTGGTATATTAGAAAACCTTCCTCCAAGGTAAATTTATGAATTAATACTCTACTTAGGTCATAATAGAATCACTGGAGTAGGACTAGAGTTTGTTAAAATATAGCTTTTACTTATATCTTATAAAAAGTGTGCAATAGGGACACACTGAATAAATTTTACATAGAAAGATATTCTCTGTTAGAAAGAGAATATAACAATTTATACACTGATTAAATGCCAGTTTATGCAGATAATAATTAAATTTTCAAAATGCATGCTCCAAAATGTGTTCATACATGAGGATGTTTGTACCAGAGGGAGGATATTAGTATGTGTGGGGTTAAAAAACACCTCCCACCCGTTCTGTAGTGTAGCCGAGTTCGTGCTAGACCTCCGACCGGAGACTGGGTAACCTCATTATCCTTTTTCTCTAGGCAATATGTATTGCCTTCTCCCGACGCGTTTCCTTATGGCCAAAATTCTTCAGGGGAGATAAGACCAAGTACCTCCTTCAACTGGAGGCTCAAGAAAATAAATTGTAGCAGTATAAGATGTGATTATTCGGCAGTGGCAGAGATTTTCAGCAGGGTATATTTCCTTTGTGCTGGAGTGAGCGCCTATCTCGGCGTCTGACGTCATCGCCCACATATGCTTTTTGACTGATATTTAACTAGGAATTCCCTTCCTCTAGCGAACAACCCCCGGTGATGTATCTGGGGGCATGTTAGCCATGAGGAGCTGTTACGAAGCCGGGGACAGAGCTCCTCCCAGAAGGAGTCGCGAGTCAGCGGGTATGGGCCCGTTGTTACAGCGAGTGATCCACAAAAACAGCGTAATCGCCCGCTGTAAACCAAGGGTCAACAGGCATCTGAACGACACCTGTCTCCACGAAGAGAAACAGACCCGCTGTCAGGTAAGTCCGGGAGGAGGTTGATTTATGTGCAGCTTCCCCCACGGACCCTACAGTCAGGGGCTCCTCCAGGACAGGAATTCCTGGCCAAAGTGTCGGAAACTACACTCCTAGAAGGAGTCCCATTTGAGTTAGCTACAGGGAAGGGGGGTGGGTGTTTAACAAAAACAACATTATCTAACAACATCCGGAGCACGCACTAACAGAGCAGAGCGGCTTGATTGACATCAAGCCACTCAGGTCCCTTTTAGAAAATATAACCAGCACTAGCTGCATTATCTAGTTGAGAAAAACGGGAATTAGGAAATTAAAATCATTTTTCTTTTGCGCTAAATTTTTTCTTTTTATTCATGTCAAGGATGCATTAAAAAATCTCTACTTGGGAATAACCTTTTAAATAAAGCTATTGTTAATGTACAAAAAAAAATTATTAAAAGTTACAAATAAAACCCTTTTTGCATATTTTCCCTAAAGTAACGTTAAGAAAAAAAGTTTACATAGCTGGTATCGCCGCGTCCGTAAAAGTCAGAACTATTACAATATAATGTTATTTAACCCGCTCGGTGAACACCGTAAAAAAAATTCAAAAAGTAAGAACACCCGAATTGCTGTTTTTTAGTCACCTTAGCTCCCCAAAAAATTGAATAAAAAGTGATCAAAATTCGCATGTACCCCAAAATGGTACCAATAAGAACAGTTAGGGATCCCAGAATGTGGCGACGCAAAACTATTTTATTTCTAAACAAAAAGTTTTTTCTTTATAAAAGTGGTAAAACATGAAAGAAACAAAATAAATTTGGTATCTCCGTAATTGTATTAACTCGTAGAATAAAGTTAACATGTCATTTTTACCGCACAATATACGTCGTAAATACGAAACCCAAAAAACAAAGGTGGATTTGCAGTTTTTTTTCCCATTCCACACCACAAAATTATTTTTTTCCAGTATATTATATGGCACATTAAATAATGCTGTGAACAACTAAAACTTGTCCCACAAAAAACAAGCCCTCATACAGCTATGTCAAAGGAAAAATATAAAATTATGGCTTTTGGAAGGTGGGGAGGAAAAAATGTAAATGAAAATCCGAAAAATGGCCACATCGCCAAATCGTTAAACAAATCTCATCCAAATGCTGCGTAAAAAAAAAAACATAAATTGATCTGTGGTGCGTTTTATTAATCTGCAGCATGTCAATTTATGCTGCACGAAATGCTGTTTTTTTGTTATGGGTTTTCCCCATTAAATTAAATGGGGAGGTAAAACCTGCAACAAATGGCAGATGTTGCAAAAATCGCAACTGAGAAACAAAAAAGGTAATACTTATACGGTTCAAACTATGTGACTGCATCACAGGCTGCATCGGTCGCATGGGATGAACGTCATCCCAGGAGGCTGGGCTGCAGGATGTCAGGGGGATGCGTTGCCATGACTACGGGTAAATATAACCTTTTTTGCTGTTTTCCCTAGCGAACATTCCAGCCGAAAACTGCACCACTGTTTGGTGTGGTTACTATGGGGTGCAGAAGTTAAAGGGTAACTAAACGCTCAACAAACTTTTGACATGTCATAGTGACATGTCAGAAGTTTTGATTGGTGGGGGTCCAAGCACTGAGACCCACATCAATCGCTAAATCGAAGCGGCAGAAGCGCTTGTAGGAGAGCTCAGTCGCTTCATTTCTGTTAGGCTTTTTCCAGAAATCAATGTGTCGGAGTTCGAGCTCAATAGAAAGTCTATGAGCCCGTACTCCGATACATCAGTTTTCCGGAAAAACCCGAACAGAAGCGAAGTGGCTGAGCGCTCACACGAGCGCTTCTTCTGCTTCATTTTAGCGATTGGTCGGCGTCTCATTGCTTGGACCCCCCCAATCAAAATTTCTGACATGTCACTTTGACATGTCAGAAGTTTGTCGAACGTTTTGTTACCCTTTAAGGTAAAGCATGTGTATAAAAAAAAAACTGTGAACAAAACTCTTTGGTAGTTTTCTGCTCTCTATCCTACTATGTAACAAAAATATCTGCTAAATGACACTATAAGGGCATGGCCCCACGTGGCATATTTCTTCCGCAACTGTCCACATCAATGCCGCACAGAATCTGCGTTGCAGATTCTGTGGCGGATCTGCCCAAAATGTGCAGTAAATTGATGCGAACTGGCCATTGCGTATTGAGGTGAAAGTACTTCCCTTCTCTCTATCAGTGCAGGATAGAGAGAAGGGACAGCACTTTCCCTAGTGAAAGTAAAAGAATTTCATACTTACCGGCCGTTGTCTTGGTGATGCGTCCCTCTTTCGGCATCCAGCCCGACCTCCCTGGATGACGCGGCAGTCCATGTGACCGCTGCAGCCTGTGATTGCCTGCAAAAGTCACTTAGACTGAAACGTCATCCTGGGAAGCCGGACTGGAGAAAGAAGCAGGGAGTTCTCGGTAAGTATGAACTTCTATTTTTTTTACAGGTTGCTGTATATTGTGATCGGTAGTCACTGTCCAGGGTGCTGAAACAGTTATTGCCGATCGCTTAACTCTTTCAGCACCCTGGACAGTGACTATTTACTGATGTCGCCTAGCAACGCTCCCATAATTATGGGTGCACACACTTAGTCACCCGTAATTACGGGAGCCCCATTGACTTCCTCAGTCTGGCTGTAGACCTAGAAATACATAGGTCCAGCCAGAATGAAGAAATGTCATGTTAAAAAACCAATACGCTCCGCAGCACACATAACCATGTACATGACATCTGCGGACTTCATTGCGGAATTTAGAATCTCCATTGAAGTCAATGGAGAACTTCCGCAATGAGTCCGCAACCAGTCCGCCACAGGTCCGCAACATCCATTGTATGCTGCGGACATCAAATTCCGCACCGCAGCCTATGCTCCGCAGCGGAATTTTCTGCATCGTCTAAACGAACCCTACTAAAAAGCAGTGAAAGGCAATGGAGAAACGGGTCCGCTGCGGATTAACGCTGCGGAGTGTCTGCAGCGGAATTCCAGGGCAATTCCGCCACGTGGGGCTTTGCCCTAATTGCTTCTTAAAGTAGATTCCCAGGATTAGAAAAAGGGTATGGAGCTGAATGGACAAGAGTGGCACTATTTTTGGAAGAAAAAAAAAAGCATACCCTTTTTTCAGATCCTTGACAACCCCTTTTAGTAGTCATATTGCTTCACTTAGGTTAGCTTTAATATGAACTAAATAGCCATTTAAACTAGAAGCATTATGCTGTGCCAGTTATATTTTAGGCAGCTTGCAATACAGAGATTATGCATGATAAGAAAAATTAACTTGTAAAACTGTTAAACTAGAATGAAACTTTTATTTTTGCTATTTCCATGTTGTTTAAGTAATCTCTTTTTGTATGTAGATATATTTTTAGGAGGACTAATCAAAAGCTCTAAATTGGATACAATGGTATTTCATGTTCCTACAGCTAAAGGGCATATGTATATGCAATAAATAGTGATATGATAATTAGTGTATTTATGATAAATAGTTAATGATTCCCTTGTTGATGAACATATGTTCCACGATTGTTGCCATAGACATGCTTGAAGTAGCTCTTCAGTAAAAATCCTCTCACTGGTAATGCCAGCATCACATGCTTCTTTGCGCTTAAACCCAGCTGTTAACACTTGTGCTCTCTTTAGCAGTGGAGAGTAAGCGAGGTTTAAAATTAATGGGTATTTGTACATAGAACCATGTAATGCTCAATCATCATTCACTGGTTGGCTTGTGGCAAATCACTAGAAGTCAAGCACTTGCTTTATTCAACTGAATGGCTTGAGAAATAAAAATTACTTAAATAAAATATAACATTTTAAAAAGCGAACATTTTTGTATATTTTTTTATTATAAACTTCATGATCTGCAGTGAAATATACTTTTATTTTGGATTTTATGAGTTTATTTTTCCTGCTACATAAGGATTTCATTGTATTTTCCGGTTGTAGTAATAGCTACATGCAGTATATATATATATATATATATATATATATATATATATATATATACATATGCTTTTGGTGACTCAGTGTCTGTAATACAGCAAGATAAGGTATATACTGCTTACCCAACAAAAATACAAATATGTGTATTTTACCCTTATTTTGTCCTATTTTTATCCTGTGTTTAAGATTCGACCCTGTCCTTTTGTCAATGTTTTTCTTTTTTAACTGCTTTGTTACTAGAAAAAACTTAAAGCACCAAATCTATTTATTAACTCATTTCAATTGCAAGTGATACTTGGTACCGTAAATAATTTACTCTAATGCTGGCTTGTTGAGAATTCCTTCTGCAACCTCAGCATCTGTTTCTGTAAGCAGTAATTAAGAGGGATCCTAATTTAGCTGTTTCCTAATACCTGACGTTGTGATGGTTTAACTCATGCCTTTATTGTAATTGTTGAATTGCACTTCTAAGCCTCAACATCTAACTATTTTTTAGGGAAAAGTTGAAGCATAAAAGCTGTATTTATCACATTTTCTGGGCTAAATATTCAGTACAATAACCATATGTTTCCTACTGCAGCCCAATAAATACATATTTTTGGATGTCCAACAAGAGACTTTTAACACGCTAGCTGAAATAGTAATTTATTTTTTTTAGTGCCTACAAAAAATCAAAATTGCTGAAGCATCAATTCCTGTGCTGAATTATCAGGACATTACACAATGGTTTCATATGTTTGAGGGTCCAGATACTAGAGGAAAATAAAAAAGGTAGGTCAGCATTAAGAACAACCTTTAGGGCATGCCCAGACGTGGCGGAATTCTTCCGCAACTGTCCGCATCAATGCCGCACAGAATCTGCGTTGCAGATTCTGTTGTGGATCTGCCCAAAATGGGCAATAAATTGATGCGGACTAGCCGCTGCGTATTGAGGTGAAGTACTTCCCTTCTCTCTATCAGTGCAGGATAGAGAGAAGGGACAGCACTTTCCCTAGTGAAAGTAAAAGAATTTCATACTTACCGGCCGTTGTCTTGGTGACGCGTCCCTCTTTCGGCATCCAGCCTGACCTCCCTGGATGACGCGGCAGTCCATGTGACCGCTGCAGCCTGTGATTGGCTGCAGCCGTCACTTAGACTGAAACGTCATCCTGGGAAACCGGACTGGAGGAAGAAGCAGGGAGTTCTCGGTAAGTATGAACTTCTATTTTTTTACAGGTTGCTGTATATTGTGATCGGTAGTCACTGTCCAGGGTGCAGAAACAGTTACTGCCGATCGCTTAACTCTTTCAGCACCCTGGACAGTGACTATTGTGACTATTTACTGACGTCGCCTAGCAACGCTCCCGTAATTACAGGTGCACACACGTAGTCACCCGTAATTACGGGAGCCCCATTGACTTCCTCAGTCTGGCTGTAGACCTAGAAATACATAGGTCCAGCCAGAATGAAGAAATGTCATGTTAAAAAACCAATATGCTCCGCAGCACACATAACATGTACATTACATCTGCGGACTTCATTGCGGAACTTAGAATCTCCATTGAAGTCAATGGAAAAATTCCGCAATGAGTCCGCAAACAGTCCGCCACACATCCGCAACAACCATTGTATGCTGCGGACACCAAATTCCACACCGCAGCCTATGCTCCGCAGCGGAATTGTCCGCAATGTGCAAACGAACCCTACTAAAAAGCTGTGGAAGGCAATGGAGAAATGGGTCCGCTGCGGATTTCCGCTGCAATTCCAGAGCAAATCCGCTACGTCTGACAATGCCCTTAAGGGCGCATTCACAAGTGGCTGAATTGCTGTTGAATTCCACTGCGGTCAGTCCGCAGTGGAATTCTGTAGCAGCCTTTTTTTAAATTTCTTTCAATACATTTTGAGGAAACTTAGTTCAGACGTTGCAGAAAATAACTGTGCGGAAATTAGGCTGCGGTGCAGAATTTTCCCTCCGCAGCATGCTCTTTCCATTACGGAGAAGAAGCGGAATTTCACTGCAGATTTCAGCCTTTGCAATGCAAAAACTGAAATCTGTGGCAAGTCCGCTGTGATATCTGCAACGTCTGAACTACCTTTCAAATATGCAAATGTTGGTGCAGATTCGTTGCGTAATTGCCCCAAATCTGAACCAAAATTTGCAGCAGAAAAATTCCGCCGCGTCTGAACGTGCCCTAAAAGTTGCAGGGTGAGATGTGCTGGACATGGGCTTGGTAAGTATTTTAGAAACACAATAGTCATGAAAAATCCAAAATATGAAAACACATATCTCCCAACAAGTATAATATATTATGTATTATACATTTTATTATTTAAATTAGTCAAGGACCTTCTTTTGTTCACGATACGTTGATCCCTTTTGTTTGTGATTATTTATAGTTACTGAAAGGCAATTCATTGTATTAACACTAAGGCTATTTTTCTAGAAAAAACAAAACAATAACATTATTGAATGAAAAATAAATTACGTCCTTTACTGGACCTCCTTGGTGTGGTATTGGTTACTCAATAAAGGGGACGCCTATGGACAGTTGACCCACCATATTTAATTTTTTTCTTGTTTGTTTCAATACATTTTTATAGAAAAAAAAAGGAAAAGCAGTGTTTACAAGAACAACTCAGTGCAGGAAAAAGCAGCTATTGAATATGTTTCATCAAACATGAATGTACAAGAACTCTAATGAAGAATTCTTAGGTCAGTTTAATGCAAGGAATAGCGCCCAGCACCCTTTGCAGTCATGTAAAAAAGAATACAGTTCTAGGGGAAACATAATTGTAACAATAGAGAATTTAGAAGGGGGAAGCTTTTGGCTGTAAGCATAAAAGGAAGGAAGGAAGAAGGTAAGCCAGTCGATATATTGTTAGTAGATAACCAAAAGGTCCAATTGAAGTATAGACAGTTGTTGGACATCATTATAGAGAGAGTAGAGGTAAATTTGGTCCTTTTTAGAGGTCTGCTTTGCGTGAAATATTTGAATAACTACAGGCCTATTGTGTAGAAGAACCATGTCAATTCCTTGTTTAGGGGGGGGGGGGGTGGGGGTGGTAGTCTCTCGTTTCACTGATATGAGTTAATTTGCAAATCATAGTAAAAAAAAAAAGAAACAAAATCAGGTGATGGGGACAAGGAATCTGAGTCTGATGTGTAACCAATGTGAAAATGGCAGTTCACACAACTATTAAGACATTGTAAGATACTGTGGGATCTTTTAAGCATTCATCAGTATTACGGGATTAATTTCCATTATGATCAATTTTAAATATTGTATTATTTGATGTACCATGGTTGAGGGAAACTAATGTATGCAAATAATACATTACCCTGTCTTGTACTAGCTAGAGGGCTTTATTAGAATCAAGAATGCTGTTAATAACCTCTTTGTTGTGTACCATTACCTTACAGTATGGGCTATAGTATTCTGGGACCACCTTTGTTAACTATTTCCATGCATGGCCAAACAACGAGAACATTTATGATTTTGTTAAACAGCATATAACCATATATATGCCTACAGACTGAGAATTCAATTGAAAAACCTATAAGAAGCAAAATATCGTATTAATTCATTAAGTCAAACTGCTTGTATCTACACTTGTATGACTAGAATTATGGTTCATTAACTTCATTTCTTTATATGAGTTAATTAGCTCAGAGGAGGCCACAAATTAATTACTAGCTTATATAGTTTGTGCAGAAAAGCGTTCTGTTTATTTAGTTTCTCCTATTAACGTTTAATCTCTTCAAACAATAAAATAAGTAATTAGTATTTAATATATAAAAATGGAAGCATCATTGACATATTATTGGCCAAAATGGTTTTTGTTTCTTTTTTTTATCACTAGAGCCATTATCTTATTACACAAAGAATTCTACAAAAAGTTCTCAAATATGGACATTTTTTTAAACTAAGAAGTATTGTAATAGCAGTTAATAGTGAAGCGGCTTTTCACAGATGTCTAAACAGATGTATCTATCTAAAGTGGGTTTTGTTTCCAATATCCTACAATGTATACTGCGTAGAAAAATTTCAATATAAATAGCGCTTCCTAAAAGATAGAAACACAGATTTTAAAAGGTGATTTTTAAAGAGAAATTATGTCTATAAAGCAAAACTCTGATAAAGTTTTATAAACATAAATACACGTAAAAAATTACATCAACACATGAATCATAAATATATTATCTATCTATCTATCTATCTATCTATCTATCTATCTATCTATCTATCTATCTATCTATCTATCTATCTATCTATCTATCTATCTATCTATCTATCTATCTATCTATCTATCTATCTATCTATCTATCTATCATTTATTCTATCTATCTATCTATCTATCTATCTATCTATCTATCTATCTATCTATCTATCTATCTATCTATCTATCTATTATCTATCCATCCATCCATCCATCCATCCATCCATCCATCTATCATATGCAAAGAAGAGCAGCACTTACAGGCTCAAAACCTTAATAATAATTCATAGGGTGCAGGCTTTTAGACCCCGACCTCCAGTTCCACATATATAGAGAAACAAAGGAAGGCAGCACTCCACAGCAAGTAGTTTCAAGTGAAAAATTGCATTTTATTCATCCATTAACACTGCTAATGGGTGAATAAAATAAAACATTTTTCACTTGAAACTACTTGCTGTGCAGTGCTGCCTTCCTTTGTTTATCTATCTATCTATCTATCTATCTATCTATCTATCTATCTATCTATCTATCTATCTATCTATCTATCTATCTATCTATCTATCTATCTATCATTTATTCTATCTATCTATCTATCTATCTATCTATCTATCTATCTATCTATCTATCTATCTATCTATCTATCTATCTATCTATCTATCTATCTATCTATCTATCTATCTATCTATCTATCTATCTATCTATCTATCGTCTGTCTATCTATCTATCGTCTGTCTATCTATGAGTTTTTAATCTTGGTTTTGTTACTCAATTAGGCCGAATTATCCAAATTTAGCACTCAAAATAAGCAAAGAGAAGTACTTTTTACGCTTTTAAAATTAATAGCTAATGTGAGTATTTCTGCACATTTAGTAATAATATAAACACTGAAAATACATACAGAAAATATTTTCCCAAAAATTATTAGTAAAAGAAGGGTACTCACTCCTATCCTGTCATCGGCACATAGAACATAGACCTTAAGAATAATGATGGATTAAAAGTGTTAGGGCTTGTCCATACGTAACAGAATTGCTGCAAATATTTGTGCAGCAATTCCGCATAAACTAGCAAAAATTCAGTTGCAGAAAATCTGCATAATTTCCTGCGATTTTTACTGCAGAATATGGTGCGGAATTTGCTGCGCTTTTCTCAATCCTGTGAGATGGTGACATCTCCTCTGAAAAACGCAGCAATTCCGTCCACTTTTTCGCAGCAGGCATTGACATGATGCGGTACAAAAAATACGCACCGCAGGTGAATTTCTGCATAGAAATTTGACGCATACATACAGATGCGCACACTTGCGCATACACATTTGGAGGAAGCAGATGTGTTTTGGTTTATAAAGGGTAAGCTCTTTGAGACAAAGAGAAAAAAAATGTATTAACATTATTTTTAGCTAATTATTTCACCCCTTTCAAACTATAAATAGGGTCATGGTACTTTAGGCACATTAATGAGACTTGGCACACTTGACATATTTACTGGGCACCTATATATGCAAACAGCTCTCCGTCACAAAGAGAAGATTACAATAGTACAAGTTTGTGCATAGCGAAGATTGCAACAGTACCAGTGTGTGCCAAAAGATCACTGAAATCAATGTTGGCCATAAATTGGGTATTATACTGTGGTAGTCTGTTGTCTTTGTGACGTAGTGCTGTTGCTGTAAGATTGCACATGCTGGGGGTTCTCCTTTCCGTTTGCGTTACCTTTGAAAACACCTGCCACTAGTTTCTATAACTGCACAACCAAACATGGTAAGCAGGATGCCTATCATAACTTCTATTTATCTATTTATTTATCTATCTAGGTGTAATAGATGGTGGCTCCCATGACTACTATCATTACCAGCAACCGAACACTTGGATGATGCTGACTGGATGGAAAGGCCATCTCAGAGAAAAATGGTAAAAATGCAACAGATTTATCTTCTCTTTATTTTATCATAGGTAAGGTGGTGTTAGAGCTCCACCAGGCCCACTTTTAGTGCGTTGGGTGGTTCTATAAACATATAGTCTATATATATATATGAAAATGAAGGGTTAAAAAAGCATTTTTTTTTATTTTAAATATAACATTATTGACCTTCATTAGAATTTAATCATCAAATAAACTTATTTTTGCTCTACAGACTGAGTCAAACATCCATGATTATTATATAGCCCATGGCTTTAAGATAGTGACGCCCAATTGGCAGCCAGGGTTTGCTTGCAGCCCTTATGTGCCCGATGTGCAGCACCCAAGGGAAGTTAGATTCATGTGGCACAGCTGCCTTCACCAGGATAATGATCAGGCATGAGCGTTCCTGTATGCTGATTGCTGTGCACAAACACAAAGAGCTGAAGAGGTATTCAGTTCGTCCTCTGTTTTGGGGACACTGTGGTATCTTTCCATCTTCAAAAATTGTGATGTACATATGTTTATGTATATGCTGTATATCTGTGTATGAGATTTTTTTTAAATGCCTGAGGTCTGTGCTCACTCATTTTTCCAAAGACAAAAACAGATCTTAGTAGGTCTATTTTAAAAAGTTTTTTTTGTTCTTCTTTCAGCTAAATAAAATATATGATGAAAATGTCAGCCACAAATACAGCTGTATTAAAAAGTCATACACTTATGTATTTACCCCTTAACCCATTAATGACCAGGACATTTTGCACGTTAATGACCAAGGATTATTTTTTGTTTTTTCGCTGTTGCATTCTAAGGGTATGTTCACACACCGAGTCAAAAACGGCTGAAAATTCGGAGCTGTTTTCAAGGGAAAACAGCTCCTGATTTTGAGACGTTTTTTAAGGCCGTTTTAGGAGCTCTTTTCAATAGAGTCTTTTTCGTGGCCATTTTTTTACGCGGCCGTTTTGAAAGACGGGCGCGAAAAAAGCGGCCTGTCGGAACAGAATACAGTTTTTCCCATTGAAATCAATGGGCAGATGTTTGGAGGCATTCTGCTTCCAATTTTTCAGCCGTTCTTCGGGACGTTTACGGCCCGAAAAATGGCTGAAAACACTACGTGTGAACATACCCTAAGAGTCGTAACTTTTTTTTATTCCGTCGACATAGCCGTATAAGGGCTTGTTTTTTGTGGGTCGAGTTGTATTTTTCAATTGCATAATTTTTGGCTGCATATATTATATTGATTAACTTTTAATAACTTTATTTTAGCAAATAATTTAAAATTAACGGCTATTCCCGGATGATTTTTCACTTTATAAATTTACGCCGTTCACTATGCAGCATAAATAACATGTTACCTTTATTCTATGGGTCGGCACGATTATGGGGGTACCAAATATGTAGAAGTTTTATGTTTTCCTACATTTGCAAAACAAGAACCCTAAAAAAATTACTTGTTTTTTGCATTGCCACACTTCAAGAACCGTAACTTTTTTTTTTCCATTGATGTAGCCATATGTGGGCTTTTTTTTTTGCGGGACAAGGTGTAGTTTTCATTGGTAGTATTTTGGGGTACATGGGACTTATTGATTAAGTTTAATTTTATTTTTTATGGTGGGAATGGGAGAAAAAAATAAATTTAGCCATAGTTTTTTTGCATTCTTTTTGGACGTCGTTCACCCGGTGGTTTAATTAATGTTTTAACTTTATTGTTTTAGTCGTTACAATCGCGGTGATACCATATATGTGTATGTGTTACTTTTTTTTTACACTTTTACTAAATAAAACTACTTTTTGGGGAAAACATTTTTTTCATAAACTTTATTTAACTGTTTTACATTTTTTTTTTGTCCCACTAGGAGACTTCACCATGCGATGTGCTGATCGCTTATATAAAGCTTTGGTATACTTAGTATACCAAAGCATTATTGCCTGTCAGTGTAAGGGCAGATTCAGACGAACGTTGCATTTTTGCGCGCGCAAACAACGCTGCGTTTTTCGCACGCAAAAACCATTTGACAGCTGCGTGTGTCATCCGTGTATGATGCGCGGCTGCGTGATTTTCACGCAGCCGCCATCATAGAGATGAAGCTAGTCGACGCCCGTCACTGTCCAAGGTGCTGAAAGAGCTAACTGATCGGCAGTAACTCTTTCAGCACCCTCGACAGTGAATGCCGAACACAATATCAAGAAAGCAGTTAAAAAAAAAGAAAAAGTTTGTACTTACCGAGAACTTCCCTCCCGGCCGTTGCCTTGGTGACGCGTCCTTGGTGACGCGCCTCTCTTGACATCGGGCCCCACCTCCCTGGATGACGCGGCAGTCCATGTGACCGCTGCAGCCTGTGCTTGGCCTGTGATTGGCTGGAGCTGTCACTTGGACTGAATTGTCATCCCGGGAGGTCAGACTGGAGGAAGAAGCCGGGAGTTATCGGTAAGTCAGAACTTCGTTTTTTTTTACAGGTTCATGTTTATTGGGATCGGTAGTCACTGTCCATGGTGCTGAAACAGTTTAACTCTTTCAGCACCCTGGACAGTGACTATCTCCGGACGTCGCGTACCGGGAATTTTTTTGCCGGGTTCGGCCAAAACGAGTTCGGCCGAACCCGGTGAAGTTCGGTTCGATTGTCCGTGTTCGCTCATCTCAAAGACACTCCATTTGGATGTTTGGAAACAGAAAAGCACGTGGTGCTTTTCTGGTTACATTCATCCTTTTGACAGCTGGTGCGCTGTTTCAGTCGGTTCGCACGGAAGTGCTTCCGTGCGACCTGCGTGGTTTTCACGCACCCATTGACTTCAATGGGTGCGTGATGCGCGAAATACGCGGAGATATTGAACCTGTCGTGCTTTTTGCGCAGCTGACAAACGCTGCGCAAAAAGCACAGACTGTCTGTACTGCCCCATAGACTTGTATTGGTCTGTGCGTGGCGCGTGAAAACCACGCGGCCCGCACGGACCGAATACACGCTCGTGTGAATCCCCCCTTATTATATAGTAACTTTTTAATTTGTTTTCTACTTACCATACCCCACATAAATACAATATAACTACATCAGGTAGGTTAAGCTTTTTAATAGTTATGATTTTGTTCTTTTTCAGTACATTGACGCCTTGTTTCTTCTAGAATACAACTCTACTGTAAGCTCTGATTCTTCTCATTTTTTAAACCACTACCTATGTTATTCCATCAACAACATACTTACATCTTACAGTTAAATCCAGTTGAAGGCACAGTGAAATAGGGCATCATCTAAACCAGGGATCTCAAGCACGCATGCAACCCCTGAGGCTGTCATCTGCGGCCCCCGGGACACAGAGCCGCTAGTATCGGTTCTGATCCGGGACTCTGTGGAATTCCCTGACATCGCTGTCTATATATGGACAGTGTTGTCAGGGTCATCCCCAGAGCGGAGTCCTGGGCAGAGCGCTAGTATTGGCTCTGCTCCGGGACTCTGTGGAATTCCCTGACATCGCTGTCCATATATGGACAGTGTTGTCAGGGTTTTCACCAGAGCGGAGTCCCGGGCAGAGCGCTAGTACCGGCTCTGCAACGGGACTCTGTGGAATTTCCTGACATCGCTGTCCATATATGGACAGTGTTGTCAGGGTCTTCCCCAGAGTGGAGTCCCGGGCAGAGCGCTAGCATCGGCTCTGCTCTGGGACTCCGTGGAATTCCCTAACATCGCTGTCCATATATGGACAGTGTTGTCAGGGTCTTCCCCAGAGCGGAGTCCCGGGCAGAGCGCTAGTATCGGCTCTGCTCCGGGACTCTGTGGAATTCCCTGACAGCCATGTCTAGGGCTTCCCCAGAGCTGGACAGTGATGTCTGGAGCACAGCTGGTGTCCCAGTAGGAGCGCTACTAGCGCTCTGCCCGGGACTCCAGCTCTGGGGTTGCCCCTGACATCTCTGTCCATATATGAACAGTGATGTCAGGAGCAGAGCTGGAATCCTAGGCAGAGTGCTAGAAGCAGCTCTGCTCCGGGGCAACAGCTCTGGGCAAGCCCCTGACATCACTGTCCATATATGGACACTGAAGTCAGTTGCTTCCCCAGAGTTCTGGAACAGAGCCTATACTAGTGCTCTGCTCTGGGACACCGGCTCTGGGTTTGCCCCTAACGTCACATTCTTCTCCAGGAGGATCCCCTGACGTCACGGTGTATGGACAATGACATCAGGGTCTCCTCCAGCAGAGGAATCCCTGGCCAAAGCGTCGGCAACGCTCTGGCTGGGGATTCCACTCCTAGAGGGAGCCCCAATGGAGCTGTCTACTGGGTGTGTGTGTGTGTGTGTGTGGCACTATCTACAAGGGGTGTGTGTGGCACTATCTACAAGGGGAGTGTGTGGCACTATCTACAAGGTGTGTGGTACTATCTACAAGGGGTGTGTATGGCAGCATTTACAGAGGGCTCTGTGGCAGCATTTACAGAGGGCTCTGTGGCAGCATTTACAGAGGGCTCTGTGGCAGCATTTACAGAGGGCACTGTGGAAGCATCTACAGAGGGCACTGTGGCAGCATCTACAGAGGGCACTGTGGCAGCATCTACAGAGGGCACTGCGGTAGCTTCTACAGAGGGCACTGTGGTTGTGTGGTAGTATCTACAGAGGACACTGGCATTATCTAGGGGTGTGTGGCAGTATCTACAGAGGGCACTGTGGCAGTATCTACAGAGGGCACTGTGGCAGTATCTACAGAGGGCACTGTGGTGGTATCTACAGAGGGCACTGTGGCAGTTTCTACAGAGGGCACTGTGGCAATTTCCACAGAGGGCACTGTGGCAGTATCTACAGAGGGCTCTGTTGCACTATCTAAAAAGGGGCTACCCAATCTTGACATTTGTTTGTCTGCCAAACGCTGCCAACTGAGCCGTCGGACTGCATTTAGTAACACTTAGGGCATGTTCACACGTGGTGGAATTGCTGTGGAATTCCGCTGCGGACAGTCCGCAGTGGAATTCTCCAGCGCCCGTTTTTTACATTTGTTTCAATACATTTTTAGGCAAGTTAGTTCAGACATTGCGGAAAACTCCACTGCGGACCATAGACTGCAGTGCAGAATTTTCCTTCCGCAGCATGCACTGTCTGTTGCAGAGAAGCGGCTGAATGTCACTGTGCAGATTTGGGGCAATTACGCAACGAATCTGCACCAACATTTGAATATTTGACAGGTAATTCAGACGTTGCAGATATCACAGCGGACTTGCCACAGATTTCAGTTTTTGCATTGCAAAGGCTGAAATCCGCAGTGACATTCCGCTGCTTCTCCGCAACATAATAAGCACGCTGCGGAAGGAAAATTCTGCACCGCAGCCTTATTTCCGCAGTTATTTTCCGCAACTTCTGAACTAAATTTTCTATAGATGTATAGAGGAACATATGTAAAAAACGGCTGCTGCAGAATTCAACTGCGGACTGTCCGCAATGTTCTAATGCAGGGGTGGGCAAACTTTTTGACTCGCGGGCCACAATGGGTTCTAAAATTTGACAGAGGGGCCGGGCCAGGAGCATTTGGAGGGAGTGTTTGGGCCGGATATACTAAAGCATTAAATGTAGTGTGTGCAAACCTCATAGCACAGTAAGAACACTACAACCCAATTTATTAACTGTCTTTCAAATGTGAAAAATAGCCCTTATCAGTTAATAAATTTGTCTCAAGGAATATGCAAGATATGGCATTTACATACTATTTCGCAGATACTGGGAGAAGGAAATGTAAATAGATTAAAATAACATACGCACTGTGATTTATCAAGAAAAAAGTTCTGTTGACTCTGTAAATTAGCTGCCAACCTCTGAGCAGTAGCCGCCCGTTCTTGTGTTGACTGCTTGCTAGCATAGTTTGCATGCTTCGTGGCAAAGTGACGGCTGATATTGTACTCTTTGAAAACCGAAGGGCTTAATGGTGACGTGAAACGAAGTGAAAATTAAAGTGAAATAAAGAGAAATACGCGCCACATTAACCCCTTAATGACCGGGCCATTTTGCACGTTAATGACCAAGGATTATTTTTTGTTTTTCCACGGTCGCATTCCAAGAGTCGTAACTCTTTTTTTATTCCATCGACATAGCCGTATAAGGGCTTGTTTTTTCCGGGACGAGTTGTATTTTGTAATTGTAGCATTTTTAGATGCTTATAACATATTGATTAACTTTTATTAACTTTATTTTAGGAGAGAATTGAAAATAAGCAGCTATTCCAGCATTAATTTTCACGTTATAAATTTACGCCGTTTACTATGCAGCGTAAATAACATGTTAACTTTATTCTATGGGTCGGCACGATTACAGGGATACCAAATGTGTAAAGGTTTTATATGTTTTTTCTACGTTTGCACAATAAAAACCCTTTTAGAAAAAAATTACTTGTTTTTGCATCGCCGCGTTCCAAGAGGCGTAATTTTTTTATTTTTCCGTCGATGTGGCCGTACGTGGGATTGATTTTTGCGGGACAATGTGTAGTTTTCATTAGTACTATTTTGGGGTACATAGGACTTATAGATGAACTTTTATTTTATTTTTTATGGGGGGAATGGGAGAAAAGAGAGAATTTTGACGTTGTTTTTTGCGTTTTCTTTGGACGCCGTTCATCCGGCGGTTTAATTAATGTGTTCATTTTATTGGTCAAGTTGTTACGATCGCGGGGATACCATATATGTGTATGTGTGATTTGTTTTGACCGTTTTATTAAATAAAACCACTTTTTGGGGCAAAAAAGTAGTTTTATTGACTTTGACTGTAATTTTTTTTATTTTTTTTTTCACAAACTTTATTTAACGGTTTTACTTTTTTTTTTTTTGTCCCACCAGGGGACTTCACTATGCGATATGCCGATCGCATATATAATGCTTTGGTATACTTCGTATACCAAAGCATTATTGCCTGTCAGTGTAAAACTGACAGGCAACCTGTTAGGTCATGCCTCTGGCATCGCCTAACAGGCAGATGCTGAAGACAGACCTGGGGGTCTTTGTTAGACCCCCGGCTGTCATGGAAACCCGACGGCGACCCGCGATTTGTTTGCGGGGGCGCCGATCGGGAGACAGAGGGAGTTCCCCCTTCTGTCAAACACATTAAATGCCGCTGTCACTGTTGACAGCGGCATTTAATGGGTTAAACTGCCGGAATCGGCGCGTGCTTCGATTCCGGCAGTTGCAGCAGGAGCCAGGCTGTGTATAACAGCCGTGCTCCTGCCGCTGATCGCGTGGGTAAACTGTCAGTACCCGCGCGATCACAGGACGGATATATCCGTCCTCCTGCGCGAACTAGCAGCTGCTGAGGACGGATATATCCGTCCTTCGGCGTTAAGGGGTTAACAACGGTCAATGTGTTTTGAGTGCGCCATCTATTGGGAAAACGTGGGCATTGCAGGGAAAGGGGAAAAAAAAGGAGGTTTTTACTATTATTTGGACAAGTTCGGCGGGCCGGATTAAAAAGCCTAACGGGCCGTATGTGGCCCGCGGGCCGTAGTTTGCCCATGTCTGTTCTAATGTGTGTTCTGACCATACCCTGTGAATATATGCTCAGGCTTCTTTAAGGTGCTAGTCACACGGTTACGTGTAGGGCGCCATTCTAGCTCACAACCTATTACATCATGTAGAATGAACTTCTGTGTGTATGCATATAAAAGCAGAGGCACACAGATGTATAGTATGGGCCAAAAGATTTCAATAAGCAATGAATTACATATCCATGCCACACAAATCTATAATACTGCCGTCTGCATGTGGCCTAAAGCCCAAACAAGGGCACTATTGTCAATCTACTATTCGAAAAGTAAAATTTTTGTCTGTGATTTCTGGTCATTAAATTATTTTCCTTTTTAAACAGACATTAAAATTACATGATCTTCATAACTATTTAATATAACTGATATGTAATGCATTTATTTAACCCTTTTTGATATATAGATCTACAATGCTAATTGTTGTCATCGATCTTGAATTTCGAGGTAGTCATGACAGACACAAGCATGCGGTATACCTTCACATACATATTTACTATGAATAGATATGTAAAAAGGTAGATAATAAAAAGCTGTTTCTATCAGTCTGCCAACTAGTCTTCATGTCAAAGTGGACAGCCCCATCTAATACTCTGATTTTATGCAGCTGTATCCTATGAATATTGGCCTGCAAACTGGAGATTAAAGCACAGCAGATGTTTCTCTGCAGGCTAACAAATATATCACCCCTGATAACGAATGACAAATGTTGTTCCATATTGTGTCAGACAAAAACAGTGCTCTTGTAAAACAAGTGTTACAGCTGGAATAAGATATTTTAACACAGTTACCTAAAGGAGCAGACAAGCGCTAGGTGGAAAGGTAGCAAAATCCCGGCTTGTATTACTACTAGCAAAAATTAAACTGAAGAATATACTGGAGAGTTTATAGGAGTACTGTATATATTGTAGTATTATCGGAAAGCAACTGCCAGTGGATCTGAGAATTTTTATCATTATATAATTTTTTTTGTGTTGAATGCTGTGAAATTATAGTATTATAAAAATAGTTATATGATTTTCAAAAATAGTTGCAACATAAAATAGTTTGTTAAATTTATTTTATTTTACTCATTAGTTACCTTACTTACCTAAAAATTCCCCTGATGCCAAAAACACCACAAAAAAAGCCACAAACCCAAACGCAATTTATGTTCACATTTTTATATTTCACTTTAGACTTTTAACTATCATCTGGCTGCAGCATCTTAGCGCTTTAAAAAAACACCACCAAAAACGCTGCAAAACGCTGTGTATGAAAACAGCCTATTGGGAGCAGCAAATCTGCGACCTAATGTATGAGGGTGGAATCGAGTTAGAAAAAAATCTGAAAATTGCGTGTTAAAGAGGATCAGTCATCATACTAAGCTGCCTTTTTTGCTTTTGTCTCAATGGGATCTGTTGTGAACCAAAAATGGGAGAAAAAACAATAGATGTATTCGCTATGGGATTTTATATTTTTCACCATTGATATTCATAAAGGCTGGATGGGAAGAATCTGGGTCTGTCATTGTCATTTGGCTATGTTTTGCTTTTCCAATATTGATCAAATATTGGGTTGTGAAAATCTCATATCTGAACACCTTGGGGAATATTTATCAATGTATTTACGCAAGTTTTCTGGCACATGCTGCACGAGACACTGGAGACAAGAGACACTGGAGCACCACTTACATGGCCCAAATTTATCAAAAGTGGCTTCATTTTAGCCAATTTCTAAGTTAAAGGGGTTGTCCGAGCACGGACCGGTTTTTCATACTGATTACTTATCCACAGGATAGGTCGTCAGTATATTATCGGTGGGGGTCCGACAACCAGACCTGATCAGCAGCTTTGGCTGCCTCTGGGCACCAGATGTCCGTCCTGAAAGCAGATGGCTCCAGGTCACAGTACAGTTGGTGTGCTGCAGTACTGCGGCTCTGCTCCTATAGGAGCACATTTGCAGTTCTGCAGCACGGCCACTATATAGTGCACAGAGCCATCTGCTTCCAGCAGTCAGGGCACTGGACACTGCATAACATCCGATGCCCGGAGGCAGCCGGAGCTGCTGACCAGTGTGGGGTGCAGGTGTCGGACCCTCACCAATCACATACTAATGACCTATCCTGTGGACAGGTCATCAGTATGAAAATCCAGGTTGTGCCTGGACAATCCCCTCAAAGCTTGGATACTTTATTGACATACATATGTTGCGACAAATTCATGACTGCTTGTGACCCCTTTGATTAATCTGTCACAGCAGACATCACTGCCATTAACTTTCACACTGACTAAAATGATGGCAGTTTTTATTCGACAGTGTCTTTGGGGAGCAGAGATGTAACTTTTCCTCATTTGTGCCAAAAATTGTCTTAATTCTGACCAATCAGTGAGCCACGCGCACTTTTCACTCCACTTTAAATTGATGGAATTAAAAAGGAGTAGAGTCTATATATCACAAAACTTTGTTTAATGAGCACTTGCACCAGTATGATTGTGGTATGATCATTAGTTGTGTTATATTTTCTGTCAAACTCTCTACAAGTTCTACCTTTTTTTTTCGTGATTAAGAAATGATGAAAATTCTAAGGTTCAAAGACACCTGAGCAGTCTTTTATCAAATGCTAACTTCTATTGAATGCCTTGGGAGTGCACCTACTCGATCCCAAGGAAATTTGGCCTATTTTGTCCTATTTTGATAGCCATTAGGACTTTCTATAGCCACAACTCAGTAAGGGTGTTTGTGAATGGCTTAGTGCATGCCCCCACGTGGCGGATTTCCTCCGCAACTGTCCGCATCAATGCCGCACCTAATCCGGGTTGCGGATTACGGCTGCGGATGTGCCCAAAATGTGCAGTAAATTGATGCGGACTAGCTGCTGCGGACTGCGGAAAAAGTGCTTCCCTTCTCTCTATCAGTGCAGGATAGAGAGAAGGGACAGCACTTTCCCTAGTGAAAGTAAACGAATTTCATACTTACCGGCCGTTGTCTTGGTGACGCGTCCCTCTTTCGGCATCCAGCCGTACCTCCCTGGATGACGCGGCAGTCCATGTGACCGCTGCAGCCTGTGATTGGCTGCAGCCGTCACTTAGACTGAAACGTCATCCTGGGAAGCTGGACTGGAGACAGAAGCAGGGAGTTCTCGGTAAGTATGAACTTCTATTTTTTTACAGGTTGCTGTATATTGGGATCGGTAGTCACTGTCCAGGGTGCAGAACCAGTTACTGCCGATCGCTTAACTCTTTCAGCACCCTGGACAGTGACTATTTACTATAGATGAAAGAAATGAAAATGCGGCACTCACCCGTTTGCAAATCTTTTTAACTTTATTGTGTCACCTTGGTGAGGGTAAAAGCATTACAGGGAGGACAGCTAGTTGTAGGTTATTATACTACAAGACTGTCTGTTTTTATGCTGAGCACCGCCCGAAGTTTGCTTAAATGAGGAAACCCTGACTCCACTTGCATCTATCTGCCTGTTCCATGCTGTGAAGATTGAGAGTGGTGCCGACTTCCTTCTACTGTGAGTGACTATTTACTGACGTCTCCTAGCAACGCTCCCGTAATTCCGGGAGCCCCATTGACTTCCTCAGTCTGACTGTAGACCTAGAAATACATAGGTCCAGCCAGAATGAAGAAATGTCATGTTAAAAAAGCAAGACGCATCCGCAGCACACATAACATGTGCATGACAGCTGCGGACTTCATTGCGGAATTTAGAATCTCCATTGCAGTCAATGGAGAAATTCCGCCATGAGTCCGCAACCAGTCCGCCACTGCTCCGCAACAGACAGAGCATGCTGCGGACACCAAATTCCGCTCCGCAGCCTATGCTCCGCAGCGGAATTTTACGCATCGTCTAAACGAACACTTCTAAATTTAAGTGGAAGCCAATGGAGAAACGGCTCCGCTGCGGATTAACGCTGCGGAGTGTCCGCAGCGGAATTCAAGTGAAATTCCGCCACGTGTGAACCCAGCCTTACTATCTAAACTATTTTACACAATTAATGGTATCAGACAAGGTTGCCCTTGTGTTTTTTTGTGCGCGCAAAACGCATATGCTCGTGTGAATCCGGCCTTAGGGTATGAGCACACGTAGTGACCAAAAACGTCTGAAAATACGGAGCTGTTTTCAAGGGAAAACAGCCCATGATTTTCAGACGTTTTCTGAGCAACTCGCATTTTTCGCTGCGTTTTCGCTGCGTTTTTTATGTCCGTTTTTCGAGCTGTTTTCATTGGAGTCTATGAGAAAATGGTTCCAAAAATGTCCAAAGAAGTGCCCTGCACTTCTTTGCCGAGGCAGTCATTTTACGCGTCGTCATTTGACAGCTGTCAAACGACGACGCGTAAATGACAGGTCGTCTGCGCAGTACGTCGGCAAACCCATTCAAATGAATGGGCAGATGTTTGCCGACGTATTGGAGCTGTATTTTCAGACGTAAAACGAGGCATAATACGCCTCGTTTACGTCTGAAAATAGGTCGTGTGAACCCAGCCTTAAGCTTCTATCCAAGGCACATATTGACATATGTTATGGTGAAACAATTGGTGAATTGCTTTTTATGTTAACCCATGCTAATGTCAAAAAAAAAAATCTAATTACATTTGATCCAGCCCCATTACCCTTGATTTTGTGTCATGTTCATATATAGATCATTCATCTCCCTACATTCCACCAACTAGTTCTTTTAAGACACCTGTTCGTACATCTAAGAATATTTTGCATGATGCCTGTGTTGGAACTCACGTGTATTATTATTTGATGATGTCATTTCACGTTATCCCTTTGCATCATTCTTTTCTATATTCTAAACTGGGATCAATGCTTATGTATGTTCTCATAAAAAAAAATCCTAAAACTTTTGAAACAAACATAATAATTTTTTTAACATCTAAAACAATTTTAGGAATACAAATTGACTGCTATTACTAGCTTTGCTAACATGCAATTAAATCCATAGGTACGCAACACACATTAGATCACCTGTTATTGGACTTTGTGCCTTATAAGGTGGATCTCATTGAGGAAAGACGACATTCTCCAATAAATGAGAAAATGGGGCACTTCAGACATTTAACAAAACAGTCAGCCAAGAGTCTTTATTTTCTTTCATTTCTAGACTTTACTGATCCTGTATTTTCCCCAAGCAATTTTGCACAATGAGATGGTAACAGTTGTTTGTCTGATAAAGCACGTACTATTTAGAACACAGATGTTTGATAATTATTTATTTCTCTCAAAAGCCCACTAATTCAATCCCAAAGGTTTTTTTTTCTTCTGAAATTAAATTTGGAATCTATGTTGTTGGTAAGTGACAGATATTTTCATTATTAATAGGAATCCGCAATGCACAACACCATGGTTAGAATCGCTATTGAGGCCAATGCAATCTTTTATTAAACTAGAGAGATTATTAAATGAAAAGAGGTAATAATAAAACATATTATTA